>NC_134493.1:23085309-23105309 GCF_040206685.1 Ascaphus truei | reverse complement strand
ACCCTGCCTTTCACCATTATCCCCAGCATACAGTGGTTCCACTGCAGCTAGGGATTCTGGGAAATGACATGGAAATGAGCACACAATTGCTCACGTCATCTTTTTATTTGCTATATGCAATATGGTGGAGGTTTCTTGTTGCCTTTTTCACCCACCATAACTTAAAACGTGATGGTAAACCCTACAGTCTGCTAAACCCATGTTAAATAAATCATGACACAGTGTAATATGTCATGTGTTGTTGTTAACGTGAGGTTGTATTTACCTAATTTTTAGACCTGCTAAGGAACAGATGATTGTTATTGTCCTGATATGTAAAACCATAGAATTCAAAGAGGGTGTACTTTCTTTTTCACACAACTGTATATACACAGCTGAACCACATTATAACACGGTGCTCTGGTCCACCTAATGAGACCTCGTTATAACTGGGATCGCAGGGGGAAAAATGGTCGCCGCGATCATGGGTTCTGCATCTGCCAGAGGGGGAGAACTGGGATAACTCTCCCAGCTGTTCCTGAAGCCGGAGGCACCCCCACCCACGCAGGACTTACCCAGACTTGCTTTGGAGGCTGTGCTGGGGATCGGACTCCACGGATCAGAGGGGGGGTGGTTAACATGCTGCACATAAGAGTCCAGCTCTGACAAACTCTGCCCATAATAGCCCAGCTCTGATGTTGTTTGCTGCTTCTGTATACTGATACCCCAGCAGTACAGGATGCTTTTCTAGCCGCAGTCTTGCACCTCCGGCTGAGCCCTTGTGGAAGGAAGGAGAGGGAGAGGTGGCATCTTTCCTAACAGCAGCTTTAGAAGCACCTGGGGTGGGGAGGGGGGCTGAGGGGGGGGGCGGGGTGAGAGGGGAAAGATACACGTCTGGGCACAGAACAGGGTGACTGATACCCTGCAGTGATGTAGCAGGAGCATCTGGGTGAGGAGCAGGAGGGAGGCTTATCCTCTCAAGAAGGAATATCGGCAGTTCCCACTACTGCACTATAAAGACGCAGTGACCTAATGACCCCAATGTGTTTAATGGGTTAAAGGGACACTGTCGGCTTTTACATGGAACTGACCCTTTAACCCATTTAACATGTTACTGTAGTGAAGTCACATTGCTCCTACATGTCTGCTTTAACTTTTCAGTGCCAGTGGGCACGAGCTGATTTTTGTACGAGATGATAATTCCTTTAAGTGGCTATGTATTCACCAGCACAATGAGTCCCAGTCCCAGTGTCCTGCTGGAACACAGACAGGCTTTGCTCTGTACTGGATATTATGGTAGTATACACATCTTGACCACATGTAGGCAGCGCTTCTGGTCAGATGGTGAGAAGCAGTACAGAGAATGTGTTTTCCCTGTCGAGGGTCCTCGGAGCTGTCCCTCAGTGTTAGTATGTTAAGGGTCTCCTAAGGTCAGACACAGAACCACGGCTTCCTATTTATCTGTACATTGACCTCAGACCGTCAATGGCAGACTGCTTTCATAATGTGCTGATGAGCAGTATCCACTTATTATTTGGCAAGGTGTGTGTGTTGCTTTATACATGCTGCGGTGCCAGGCATTCAGGTGAACTGACCGGAGGAGGAGATGAGGAGGGGGAGAGCAGAGGCCTGTAAAATATCTGGGATATGCTGCAGCCTGGAGCCGCCCACACAGTGCCGGGTGACAGGAGGGAGGGCTTAGACAAGGGGTGGGAGGTTAGGAGGTGGTGATGATGTATCACCAGAGAGTGACCCAGTGGGTGTCTTCACTTTGTGCCCCCCCCCCTTGCAGGTGTTGTCTCCTCACGACCCTAAAGTATCTGTGAGTGAAGGGTGGGGGAGGGGACGGTGAGTAAAGATTGTATGGGTGTGGGAGGCATGGTGAATCTAAAAAGGCCAAGAAAGGGTGGACAGATGGCAACTCCTGGAAGTTTGCCAAAAAAAATGCTTTTTAGAATCGGGAGCCATGCTCAGACTACGTTATAAGTGGATCCGCGTTGAAGCGGATCATGCTATAATGGGGTTGAGCTGTATATATACATATAAAATTAAATTCACATATTCTAACGCTATCCAAAACCAACAAACTTTAGACAAAACAAGAATCCCCGAAAAATCAAAGCCAAGAAAAAGACCAGGTCAAGTGAGCATCTCTGATATAAATATAATACATTATTTCTTATTTCTTACATTCTTTTCAACTTGCATGAAACAATGTATATATAATAATATGGAAGCATGGCATACAAGCCTATTTGCTGTGAATTTGTTGCTGCACACCTTTTCTGGCGCATGTTATTGTTTGTATTTGCCAAAGGGGTTATCTAAATTCATGGTTCTGCAGAAAGATGTTGCATCTGTAGTTTATTCACATGCTAAATCCTATAGGAATCCAGTTATAGGAGTTGATATATAGTAAGAAGCCTTACAGAACTTTTCTATCCCTTATCTTGTTGCGGATAATTGGATGCCAGTTACAAGATACAGTAGGTGTGCCTCATTATTGATAATAAGAACATTGTAATTCATTTAGATTACACTTGGAGAACATAAAGCTACTGTATGGTGGCTTGTTTATGGTTAGACCGATGTAGCCAGACTAACTTGGCTTTTTTATGGTCAGACAGAGCGTCACATCAGTAAAACGGCAGGATGTGGTGGTCAGATAGTCCAATGTGGTTTGTATTTATATATAAATGTAATAATAAATGTCCAGACACTCATGCGACGTCCACAAATAAGAGTTGTAGATAACTAGAATGGGTGTGCACCTAGCGGTGTCCACCTGACAACCGCAACCAATGGTGCACTAGTATAAACCCAGACAGTATATACTGTGAAAGATATCAGGTATAAACAGGATGAATAACAGGGCAATATGGCCCATTACCTGTATACCAAGAAGGCATCCCCTGTGTCCATGATGTGCATCCACAGGTAAGTAATTCACAATGAAGGTAGGTAGGCAGAGCACACTCCGATGACATCCAAGGCTGAATATGAAAAACGTAAGAAAAAATCCCAGGCAAAACTCCAAATAAGCAGATTAATTTATTGCAAGCTAATGCCTTTGTTAGGCATTAGCTTGCAATATATTGATCTGCTTATTTGGAGTTTTGCCTGAGATTTTTTCTTATGTTTTTCATATTCAGCCTTGGATGTCATCGGACTGTGCTCTGCCTACCTACCTTCAGAGCGTCATATCAGACAGATGTTGCCCGTCTAACTGTTTTCAGAGCCACAATTGCTTGCAGTGCCGTTATTACACGCCGATCCGAAAAATAACAAATATTAACGCTGTGGGGATCCCTGCTTCTGAATGGGACGCTCACAGTGTTAATCCTTTAGACCATCAGCACGACAACCGTACTGTCTGAAGGAGCTGCGCAGAGCTACATGGCACTTAGAAGCAGTCTCCGTGAGTGCTGTGTCTCTCAGACCAGCTCAGAAGGGAAGAAGCAGTCTCTGTTTCTGTCAAACCCCTTGATGATGTAGATGACCGAATATGATTATCTACATCATGAGGGGGAACACTATAGGATATATTCGGTCATCTACATCATCAAGGGATTGGACAGACACAGAGATTGCTTCTTCCCTTCAGAGCTGCCCTGGGGGAGACAACACTCACGAAGACTGCTTCTGTGTGCCATGTACCTCTGCGCAGCTCCTTCAGATTGTCTGGCTCAGGAGGAGTAATGCTGCAGGGATCCCATTCAGAAGCAGGGAACACCACCGTGTAAATCCGCCTGGGAAGCAAAACTTGGTGCTGTGGATTTCCGCTTGTTGGTCTGCGGCACTGAAAACAGTAAGTCTGGCTACATCTGTATAATATGAACTGAAATATCTCAGAATATCTATTTTAACTCGTAAAGAGACTACTTGTGGACTATTGTTTTTTTCATGAAGAGTTATCCCATGTAAAATGTGAACCAAATTACCTTATTGACAGGCTTGAATAGCTGGGTAGATTGTCTTTGCTCATCCACATTCTTAGATGCATCTAGAGATGGGGAAAAAAGTCTCGGAAAATCAAATCCGCCACAAATGTGAAGGTCCGTTCATCAGCAGATCTGTAAGAGAAAGGCAGATTTTTTTTTATCCCTGAAAAGCCGCATGCGGATTCAGATATTTTTTTAATCTGAATTTATTTGTGATGATAGACACAGAGACAGACACAGACACAGACACATACGACACCGACACAGACACAGACATAGACACAGAAACAGATTTTATAGAAATATTTCTGGGAAGTGTGGGGTGTGAACTGTTTAAATTTACTTTGCATATACAATTAGCATATTTCTCCTTTTTGAGCACATAGTTTATACATTGTGTCTCTCCATAGTTTATTTGAAGGAGGTTTTAGGGGATACAGTAGTACTTCAAACTTACTAAAATCAGCTAAAATAGGTCCCCAAATTGTGAATTTAATATAAATTTAAAGGCATATTTCACAAAAAAATGGGCGCAATGGATCCAATGACTGATTTAGAAGTATCTGCCCAAATCTTTTAGTGTCCAATCTGCCTTTCAGATTTTGGCGGAAAATCCCCAGATTGGATTTTGACAGGTATGCCCATCTCTAGGCCTTTTATTTTGGCCACTTACAACAGACTTTGGGGGTAATTCTATATACAGATCAAGCAAGACTTACTGTCTCTGGAGCCGTGAACAAAAAAGCAAAAATCTGCGGCTCTAGAGACATTATCTTTCATGGTCAGACTGCGGAACTCCATGCTTCCGGGTTGGGCTACCCTTAGTGTTAATAATCTGGCACTGGGGCTGCCACAGACGCGTGACTGCCACTTGCCCAACTGCAGGAACCCATTACTTTGCTAAATCTGTACCTGTAATCTGAAGCGACCATTCTTAATGCGGCCTAAAATTGTAATGGGTTATTTTTGTTCAAACACGGCCTGGGCATGCGCTTGGACAGTATAGAATAAGGCTCTTAAATGGTCATTCTACTGTATATAGTCCAAAGTTACTGAAAATCCCTCTTGACTATATTGAATTACTACTTTAGTTATTTAATTTAATAGAGACTACCATTCCCAGAAATGTAATCTATCATTTCTTTATAGGCACCTACTGTAATCAAAAACTGATCTAGAATCTGAGTAGAGATGTACAAACTTTAACACAGATTTGATTTGCCAATGTTTCACATGAATGTTCATAGAAGTTCAAAGATTAACAAAAAAGGTTTGGGCGAAGTTGACAAAGTCGAAGAAAAATGTTCCAATTTCAATCGGACTTTGACATTTTAAAGCAAAATTGTTGAATTTTGTTAATGAAGAATCTACCCTGAAATATGGGTTGATGAGAGAGAGATAATTAAGTTAACTTAAATATGCAAATAGGCTTATTTAATAAGTATCTCTCGAGTGTTCACAGGTATCGCTCCACATGTTGTATAGATGAGTGTTTTGGGAGGTAGATAAGTCTCTGTCTCCCTCATTAACATTTTAATATTACCACCAAGTAATGTATTTGTTGAATAATATACAAGGGTGAATACGATATATGTTTATTATGTAAATACAGCGTTTGCAAAAGATTCAAAAGAAATTATGCTAAATTACTGTACAATGGCTTAAAATATATTCCAGATGCATAGAAAAATCTAAGTCCATTTATTTACATGTTGCAACATCATATAAAAACAATGATTATGGCTTGAGAATATATATGGGTATAACATGCTGGAAATATTTTTAATTAAAATTTTATGTAACATTAAGATGCTGCTGTAAATTTACTATTACTTTTGTCTTTGTTTTATAGGATGATATGTCCACTTTCTTCCAATTTGGAGCTTCCATCAAGCAGCAAGCCATTGTCATGCTGAATATTATGGAGGAATATGACTGGCATGTATTTTCTATTGTAACAAGCACTTTTCCAGGATACCGAGACTTCATAAGTTTCCTAAAGACCACGGTGGACAATAGTTTTGTTGGTTGGGAAGTGAAGAATGTAATTACTCTGGATACATCTTTTACAGATGCAAAAACACAAATTCAACTGAAGAAAATCCGATCTTCTGTTATACTCCTTTATTGTTCAAAGGATGAAGCAGTCTACATTCTTGATGAGGCCCGTTCCCTAGGCCTTACGGGGTATGGTTACATCTGGATAGTTCCTAGCCTGGTGACAGGTAACACGGAAATCATACCATATGAGTTCCCATCTGGGATAATTTCGGTGTCGTATGATGACTGGGACTATGGCTTGGAAGCACGAGTGCGGGATGGACTTGGAATTATCACCACAGCTGCATCAGCCATGTTGGAAAAGTATTCCATCATTCCAGAAGCAAAGACTAGCTGTTATGGCCAAATAGAGAGAACTGAACTTCCATCTCACACTCTTCACAAGTAAGACTTCTGATGTTATTTTTTTTTTTACACACTGATTATTATACCTGGTGCATATTCTCTAATTATGATAACAGATTCTATCTCACTTAGTAACGTATATGGATTTGTAGTTGTAGTAATAAAACTAAGGAAAAACATTGGCCATTCGCAGGACATTTTTAATTTAAGACACATTTTTTATTTGTCCAAATTAAGGCTTGCTTCAAAAAGGTCTGATCATACAGAAACTGTGATTTACTTTATTAGCCCATAGCAGATTAATAGTATTATGACAACACTATGAAATATTTACTTCATACTCTATTTTAAGGGTTACAGTACTTAGGTACATATTCCTATGAATGAAGGCTACAGTATGGCTATTTATACAGTAACATGTATGACTTTTAAAGCATTTTTATGAAAATTCCAAAATAGTAGCAATTGTTAAAGTAATTTCCAAATAAATGTATAGAGAAGTGAAATATTTTTATCAAAGTTTGAATATGGCTCTATTTTCATAATAATGTTTGAGGCAATCTGAGCCCCTCACCAACATTTGTCAAGCATTTAAGTCAATGTTTACTGCAATTTCATTTTATTTCTTATTTTATTCTTAATGTCTATTAAGTGTACTGCAGAGATAATAAATAGGTGGTTTGTGCAGCTGGGTGAAACAAACACTCACAGTAGATAGTGAAAAAAATATGTCTTATTATGTTGGCAAAATCTGAGGTTTGAGAAAGTGACATTTTTGGTTATTTGACCATTGCAAAAAAAGTCTATTAATCAGTGGTGGAATGGACTATACAGGAAAGACTATGAATTGCATAGGGAACAAATGGCCCTAGTAGTTACACTGTGTGAAAAGCGTGAATAAATAAGAGTCATCTCAGGATTATTTTGCAGAATAAAAAAAAGTTTATTGCAGTGTACGGTGCACACGCAGGAGGCAATTTCAAAATAAAACTCCCCCAACGACATGGTGGCATACAGGCCTTATTTATACACAAAATACTAAGCCCATGCCCTCTATACGAGGTTGCTTGTGCGTCACTACGTAAGCATATAAGATAAACAAAATATGAACATGAACACATTGAGTTGATTGTATTACTATGAGATTCATATTAGAAATGAAATGACTCAGCTAATATTCCTTATACGGGCTGGTGACTTTTCCTCTACATATGGGACTTCATGAACACCTCCCTCGGAATGCGAGACGTTCTGGTTATCTATATTTTATTTTCATAACGTTCGCGCTTTTCTCCCCTCTTCAAGGTCTTGTGGCTTAGCTGAACAGCTTAATATCATTTGAAACTTCAGGAGCAGAAAAAATAAAAAATAGTGTCTTTAAACTAACTTCCATACCAACACTCGTGCAGACAAATAGACATGACAATATGAGGCACCTAAGATGGTTGCTGACTTAAAAGGGCTGCTTAGATCCCAGTGCTGTTATGTCCGACCTCCCCCCTCCTTACATCATATTCTCACTTTGTCAATTGCAAGCAGAGGCAAGTAAACCTTATCTTTAGAAACTGCAACCCACTGTATTACACAAGTGAATTGTGGAGCAGGAGTTTTGTGGTTTAAATATGATTTATGGAACAGTGTTTTGTAACTGTGTCTAGTGACGCTAGAATTTTTTTATCAAAAGTAAGGGCCTGAGACATTTAGCTTTTCTGCAAATGTTAACTGTTAGACAGTCAACAGCCGCCATAGCCACATCATATTACGACCATCAATCATGATCTTAGATTAGAGATGTGCGAACGTTTACAAAAGTTTGTGAACACAGTGGAAATTGCAGTTTTTGGCCAGGTTTGCCAAAGATTTTTTTAGAAAGGTCACATCACTCATGTGCAGGTGACATTAGTCACATTGCAATGGTATTTTGAAAGCAATTTTAGAAATAAAATTGATGGAAGACCATTAAGCGAAAATTCCGCTCATGGAATATTGCCACCACTAGATTTGCAAATCTTTCGAATGAGGTCACGATTAGAGATATGCGAATTATTCACCAACACGACTTTGACGTGAATGTATCAATGATATATATATATATATATAGCAAATGGAAATATTACTGTATACTCATTTGCATGTCTTAGACAGGTCTGCAACCCTGCCTTTCACCATTATCACCCAGCTCACAGCACTTCCATTGCAGCAAGGGATTGTGGGAAAAGACATGCAAATGAGCAAACAGTGTCACCTTTTGCTTAAAAATTATTAACATGGTTCCCTATAGGCTTAAGATTGCTGCATGGTCACAGCTTTGAGCACAGCCAGGCTTAATAGTACAAAAAAGTATATGGAACTGGATGAGTAAAAATTGCACACTCACAAACAAATCAGGAACATAAGCATGTATGAGTAAATACTCAATCACCAACCAATGCAGCAAGGTTCCAGCAGCTACTTCTGATGTCAGTCTGGGGAAAACTGGAACCGGAAACTCCTGCAGCTCTCTCCGTGTACCGGAAGTATGTTTGTGTGAAGAGCGTCTCTCCACTCCAAGCCCTCCACCCCTAAGGTATGTCTCTGGTAGTAATATCGCGAGACAATCGTGACGTCATTGGGCTCTCCGGATTGGCTGCAATAAACCCCTATGGGGACTTGCTGCTACTGCTACCTTTATAATAAAGGCATATGAATGAATAGCTAGCGTTCCCGCATGTGTGATATAGCGTTTGTCTCTTGTGTATATATATACAGTATATATATAGATAGGTTCCTTACCGAGTAAATCCAGGATCCCAAGATCACAAGGCAAGAAGGAGACAGCACACTCAGGAGGTACACAAAAAGCGTGTATTCAGTAGAAAAACTGGCACATAAACCCGACGTTTCGGTCCTTGGCACAGGACCTTTTTCAAAGGAGTGCTCTGTACATAATGATACCTGACAAACATATATACCCACCACCCACCAACAAACATTTCCCTGATAGGCTAAACCATGATGTTAAACAGCTGTAGACACTAGCTAATCAAATACGACATCAGCACTGAGCAACAGTGGTGTCGGGTGGCGTCTCACGTATCTTAGTAACCATTAACAATGGCGCACATGCGCAACATACGTCACAACTACAAATAATAAATATATAAAGGTAATTGCTAGAAAACACGAGCGTTCAATGCGTATGCTAGGTTTCCACGAATAAATAGCAAAGCATATGTACGGAGCATACCATGGTATTACATAATGAAAATAGCGACTGTAGTGACTATCAATGTAGTGACTATCGCCGCCGCTTACCAACACTCCCCTCCACCCCTGCAGTGGGCTGCCGCCGACCAACCCCCTCCCCTACCGCAAGGCACTTCGTCAGGTAGATGAAAGTGGGTGCAAATCCTATATAAACCAAATAGGTAATTCAGGTGTGCTCATTTGCATGTAATTTGCATGTCATTTCCCAGAATCCCTTGCTGCAGTGGAAGTGCTGTGTGCTGGGTGATAATGGTGAAAGGTGGGGTTGCAGACCAGCCTAAGACATGCAAATGAGCATACAGTATATTTACATTTGCTATATATACAGTATATATATATATATAAATATATATATATATATATATATATATATATATATATATATATATATATATATATATATATATATATATATATATAGTTACTTAGCAGATGAGGTTGAAAAAAGACATAGGTCAATCAAGTTCAACCTATGCTAAATTTAGACAATATATATATATATATATATATATATATATATATATATATATATATATATATATATATATATATATATATATATATATATGTAGAGGTATCAGTACCATGTTAGCCGAGCTTCAATAATCAAAAAATAAATAGATGATACCGTTCTGTGGCTAACGAAATGCTTTTATTTGTGCGAGCTTTCGAGATACACTGATCTCTTCTTCCGGCGATGTTACAATGAATGAAGCAAGGATAACTTAAAAACAGTGTCTCTTGGAATGTTATCTGTGCTTCTCCTTCCCCCGGTGTGGATGTGTTTTATGGCTAGAGGTGTCAAAGGGTAACTGAAAGCAAGTGAAGAAAGAGTGTGTATGTGTATCAGTGTGAATAAAAATGAATGGAGAGCCCACAGTATAAACAGTGCTCTACACAAAGTGTGTGTGGAGTGAGAGGGATATAAATGGTGTGGGTGGGTGTGGAAATGTGAGAGTTTGTAGCACAACTAAAAGTGTGTGTGGATACTATGTGGTCCCTATTGGTGTATATGGATGGAAAAATAAGGAGTATTAGTATGTGTGAGAGACAGCTGTGTGTGCATACATATAGCACAGTATGTACAGACATGGCCTTTAGCGCTCATGGGAAGAGAGTTCGCTAGTGTCAGTAATGACTCATAAAATTTCGATCTCTGTTTAGGCCACTGCTAAGTGTCCCGAACAGTTGCATAAATTTGTATTCATGCAACCGTCTCTCTTTCGGGGTTTTAAGATTACCTTTGAGTATGGCAACCCTCAGATCGTTCATCTTATGGCCAGAGTCAGAGAAATGTTCGCCAACAGGACTGTCTCTTGTTCCGCGTGTGATGCTGTGGCGATGCATGTTCATTCTCTTGTTTAGCCCCTGTCCTGTCTCACCTATGTAGTAGCAGCCCCCTGGGCATTTCATGCACATGATGAGGTACACGACATTGCTGGAGGAACAGGTGAACCCTCCTCTGATTTTGTATTCCCGATTCTTGTGTGGTATTTGTATTGTGTCCGCTGTGTAGAGCATTGCGCAGGTTTTGCATCTTGGGTCCTGGCATGGTTTTGTCCCGCATTCAGTTGTACTGCTGAATACTTTACTCCTCACCATAATATTCTTGAGATTATGGGGTTGTCTGTATGATAATAAGGGTGCTTCAGGGAAGACCTGTTGCAGTCTTGTATCTTCCTGGAGGATGGGTTGTAGTTTCCTGGCGATCTTGCGTAGGTCTCCTACTGCTGCGGCACAGTTTATTCGAGCATTTGCCCGTTCTGTGCCGCAGCAGTAGCCTGGCGCGCGCCCGAGTGTGACGGGCGCACGCCGAAGCAGCGGAAGAGCGCCCTCCGATCGGGGCGCTCTCCCTACCGCTGCCGGGTCCGCCGGGTCCCCCGGAACCCCCTGCCGCTGTCCCGCGATCGCGGGACACCAGGGCTCCCTCGGGGAGCCCCTGGACACGCGTGCAGCGGGCGCACGCTCCCGATGACGCGTGACCGCGCGTCTATGACGCGCGGCACGCCGAGGGGCGGCCACTAGCAAGCCGGGAGATTTCCCGGCTTGCGGTACCGACCACACTTCAATAAAGTGTGTCGGTAGTGTAGGTGTGGGTTATATGTGACCACCAAAGGAACCCTGTCGCTTGTCTCCTTCTGTTTGTATTCAAGGAGATCACTTCTTGGTATTCTGGTGGCTTTGTGAATTTGCTGGTCTACAATTCTGTGGTTATATCCACGGTTTATAAAGTCTGATCTCAAGGCTTTAATCCGCTGGTCTCTGTCTGCTGTGTCGGAGCATATCCGGTTGTATCGTATGGCTTGACTGTAGATGGTTGCATGTTTGGTGTGTGTCGGGTGGAAGCTGTTGTCCCTCAAATAGCTGGCTCTGTCTGTAGGTTTGCGGTATACAGAAGTCTGTAGTTGGTTGTTCTTTATAGTAATGGTGGTGTCTAGAAAATGTACTTCATCCGGGGAATGGGTGAGTTTGAGGTTGATGGTCGGGTGGAAAGTATTGAAGTTGTCATAGAACTGTAGGAGGTCCTGTTCGCCAGAGGTCCAAATCAGGAGGATGTCATCGATGTAGCGAAGGTATGTAAGGGTTTCAAGTGACAGGTGGACAGAAAGTCACTTTCCAGTTTTGCGCAGAACAGATTGGCATACTGTGGCGCCATCCGAGTACCCATAGCGGTCCCGGTTGTCTGGAGGTATGTGTCATTTCCAAATGTGAAGTAGTTATGGGTCAGAATAAATTCAATGCATTTAGTCACTGTCTCTGTGAGTGGCTCCTGCGATCCCAGAAAATATCTGCAGGCTGAAATCCCATCCTCGTGGGGGATGTTTGTATAAAGTGACTCTACATCCATAGTTGCTAGTAGTGTTCCTGTAGGGAGGGGGCCAATGGCATTCAGTTTGTTTAGCAGGTCGGTAGTATCCTGGATATAGCTGGGTGTGTTCCTGACAAGAGGTTTTAGAATGCCCTCCACCCAGCCAGAAATATTCTCGGTAAGTGTGCCAGATCCAGAGATAATAGGGCGCCCAGGGTTACCCTCTTTGTGAATTTTAGGGAGCATGTAGAATGTGCCAGGTTTTGGGTTAGCTGGTATCAGGTCCAATTCTATGGCTCTCCTCTCCATCAGTGTCAGATTATATGTTTGTTTCCTTACTTTGTCCAGGATGGTGGTTTTGGCGCTGTGTCTGAAGCTTTCAATGTACCGGTCCAATGTGGGGTTGCGCCCAGTTTGTGGGATCCAGTTTGATTTTTGCTTCTCCCTGCTCATGTGCAGCAGCTCTCCTTCTGCAGTGTTGGCATAATCTTGGTTGTGTCTGTCATGGAAGAACTCCTTAAGACGCAGCCTTCTGAAGTATTCTTCTAGGTCACTGCACAGCTCAATCTTGTCCATAGGCTTGGTAGGGCAGAATGTGAGACCCTTTGATAATACTGAGGCTTGATTAGGTGTGTAATCTGAGATATATATATATATATATATATATATATATATATATACATGTAGAGGTATCAGTACCGTGTTAGCCGAGCTTCAATAATCAAAAAATAAATAGATGATACCGTTCTGTGGCTAACGAAATACTTTTATTTGTGCGAGCTTTCGAGATACACTGATCTCTTCTTCCGGCGATGTTACAATGAATGAAGCAAGGATAACTTAAAAACAGTGTCTCTTGGAATGTTATCTGTGCTTGTCCTTCCCCCGGTGTGGATGTGTTTTATGGCTAGAGGTGTCAAAGAGTAACTGAAAGCAAGTGAATAAAGAGTGTGTATGTGTATCAGTGTGAATAAAAATGAATGGAGAGCCCACAGTATAAACAGTGCTCTACACAAGGTGTGTGTGGAGTGAGAGAGATATAAATGGTGTGGGTGGGTGTGGAAATGTGAGAGTTTGTAGCACAACTAAAAGTGTGTGTGGATACTATGTGGTCCCTATTGGTGTATATGGATGGAAAAATAAGGAGTATTAGTATGTGTGAGAGACAGCTGTGTGTGCATACATATAGCACAGTATGTACAGACATGGCCTTTAGCGCTCATGGGAAGAGAGTTCGCTAGTGTCAGTAATGACTCATAAAATTTCGATCTCTGTTTAGGCCACTGCTAAGTGTCCCGAACAGTTGCATAAATTTGTATTCATGCAACCGTCTCTCTTTCGGGGTTTTAAGATTACCTTTGAGTATGGCAACCCTCAGATCGTTCATCTTATGGCCAGAGTCAGAGAAATGTTCGCCAACAGGACTGTCTCTTGTTCCGCGTGTGATGCTGTGGCGATGCATGTTCATTCTCTTGTTTAGCCCCTGTCCTGTCTCACCTATGTAGTAGCAGCCCCCTGGGCATTTCATGCACATGATGAGGTACACGACATTGCTGGAGGAACAGGTGAACCCTCCTCTGATTTTGTATTCCCGATTCTTGTGTGGTATTTGTATTGTGTCCGCTGTGTAGAGCATTGCGCAGGTTTTGCATCTTGGGTCCTGGCATGGTTTTGTCCCGCATTCAGTTGTACTGCTGAATACTTTACTCCTCACCATAATATTCTTGAGATTATGGGGTTGTCTGTATGATAATAAGGGTGCTTCAGGGAAGACCTGTTGCAGTCTTGTATCTTCCTGGAGGATGGGTTGTAGTTTCCTGGCGATCTTGCGTAGGTCTCCTAGGTGTGGGTTATATGTGACCACCAAAGGAACCCTGTCGCTTGTCTCCTTCTGTTTGTATTCAAGGAGATCACTTCTTGGTATTCTGGTGGCTTTGTGAATTTGCTGGTCTACAATTCTGTGGTTATATCCACGGTTTATAAAGTCTGATCTCAAGGCTTTAATCCGCTGGTCTCTGTCTGCTGTGTCGGAGCATATCCGATTGTATCGTATGGCTTGACTGTAGATGGTTGCATGTTTGGTGTGTGTCGGGTGGAAGCTGTTGTCCCTCAAATAGCTGGCTCTGTCTGTAGGTTTGCGGTATACAGAAGTCTGTAGTTGGTTGTTCTTTATAGTAATGGTGGTGTCTAGAAAATGTACTTCATCCGGGGAATGGGTGAGTTTGAGGTTGATGGTCGGGTGGAAAGTATTGAAGTTGTCATAGAACTGTAGGAGGTCCTGTTCGCCAGAGGTCCAAATCAGGAGGATGTCATCGATGTAGCGAAGGTATGTAAGGGGTTTCAAGTGACAGGTGGACAGAAAGTCACTTTCCAGTTTTGCGCAGAACAGATTGGCATACTGTGGCGCCATCCGAGTACCCATAGCGGTCCCGGTTGTCTGGAGGTATGTGTCATTTCCAAATGTGAAGTAGTTATGGGTCAGAATAAATTCAATGCATTTAGTCACTGTCTCTGTGAGTGGCTCCTGAGATCCCAGAAAGTATCTGCAGGCTGAAATCCCACCCTCGTGGGGGATGTTTGTATAAAGTGACTCTACATCCATAGTTGCTAGTAGTGTTCCTGTAGGGAGGGGGCCAATGGCATTCAGTTTGTTTAGCAGGTCGGTGGTATCCTGGATATAGCTGGGTGTGTTCCTGACAAGTGGTTTTAGAATGCCCTCCACCCAGCCAGAAATATTCTCGGTAAGTGTGCCAGATCCAGAGATAATAGGGCGCCCAGGGTTACCCTCTTTGTGAATTTTAGGGAGCATGTAGAATGTGCCAGGTTTTGGGTTAGCTGGTATCAGGTCCAGAATTTGTTCTCTTGTGTGGATCGGGAGTGTTTTAATGATCCTGTTGAGTTCTCGCATGTATTTTTTAGTTGGATCCTCCTGCAGTTGGGTGTAGTACTTTGAATCAGAGAGTTGCCTGTGTGCTTCCCGCAGGTAGTCTGTGGTGTTCATTATGACCACTGCTCCTCCCTTGTCCGCAGGTTTGATTGTTATGTTGTGGTTGGCCTTTAGCAATTCTATGGCTCTCCTCTCCATCAGTGTCAGATTATATGTTTGTTTCCTTACTTTGTCCAGGATGGTGGTTTTGGCGCTGTGTCTGAAGCTTTCAATGTACCGGTCCAATGTGGGGTTGCGCCCAGTTTGTGGGATCCAGTTTGATTTTTGCTTCTCCCTGCTCATGTGCAGCGGCTCTCCTTCTGCAGTGTTGGCATAATCTTGGTTGTGTCTGTCATGGAAGAACTCCTTAAGACGCAGCCTTCTGAAGTATTCTTCTAGGTCACTGCACAGCTCAATCTTGTCCATAGGCTTGGTAGGGCAGAATGTGAGACCCTTTGATAATACTAAGGACTCTGCTTGATTAGGTGTGTAATCTGAGAGGTTAACAGTGCAGTCCTGTTCTTGGTGACTGTCAATGTTTGTATTATTAGTTGTTGTGCTGGCTGCTGCAGAGTATCTCATTCTTAGCCTCAGTCTGTGCAGTTTCTTTTCCTTATTGCTAATTAGACCCTTCAGGAGTTTTTCATGGAATGTTTAGAGTCCTTTCCATGTGTCTGTGTGAATTTCTCCTGTCTCCAGGATGCTGTCTATTGTCACCTTTGTCTTTCTCCTGTTGCTGTAACAGATGCTGATGAGATGGTTCCTTAATCTTTCTGAGTTCCTGGTGCACAGTTGTTGGGAGAATTTTGTGTTGTATGTGGTAGCAAGTGGATTTTTGAGGACGAGTCCTTTCGGGATCAGATGCTCCTTCTTGCATTTGCTGAGGAAGATGATATCGCTGTCTAGTTGTGCCTGTTTTTTCAGTAAATCCTTTAGCTTCATTTGGGTGCGGTACAATGTGGTATCTTCCATATTTTCATGTAGAGGTATCAGTACCGTGTTAGCCGAGCTTCAATAATCAAAAAATAAATAGATGATACCGTTCTGTGGCTAACGAAATGCTTTTATTTGTGCGAGCTTTCGAGATACACTGATCTCTTCTTCCGGCGATGTTACAATGAATGAAGCAAGGATAACTTAAAAACAGTGTCTCTTGGAATGTTATCTGTGCTTCTCCTTCCCCCGGTGTGGATGTGTTTTATGGCTAGAGGTGTCAAAGGGTAACTGAAAGCAAGTGAAGAAAGAGTGTGTATGTGTATCAGTGTGAATAAAAATGAATGGAGAGCCCACAGTATAAACAGTGCTCTACACAAGGTGTGTGTGGAGTGAGAGGGATATAAATGGTGTGGGTGGGTGTGGAAATGTGAGAGTTTGTAGCACAACTTAAAGTGTGTGTGGATACTATGTGGTCCCTATTGGTGTATATGGATGGAAAAATAAGGAGTATTAGTATGTGTGAGAGACAGCTGTGTGTGCATACATATAGCACAGTATGTACAGACATGGCCTTTAGCGCTCATTGGAAGAGAGTTCGCTAGTGTCAGTAATGACTCATAAAATTTCGATCTCTGTTTAGGCCACTGCTAAGTGTCCCGAACAGTTGCATAAATTTGTATTCATGCAACCGTCTCTCTTTCGGGGTTTTAAGATTACCTTTGAGTATGGCAACCCTCAGATCGTTCATCTTATGGCCAGAGTCAGAGAAATGTTCGCCAACAGGACTGTCTCTTGTTCCGCGTGTGATGCTGTGGCGATGCATGTTCATTCTCTTGTTTAGCCCCTGTCCTGTCTCACCTATGTAGTAGCAGCCCCCTGGGCATTTCATGCACATGATGAGGTACACGACATTGCTGGAGGAACAGGTGAACCCTCCTCTGATTTTGTATTCCCGATTCTTGTGTGGCATTTGTATTGTGTCCGCTGTGTAGAGCATTGCGCAGGTTTTGCATCTTGGGTCCTGGCATGGTTTTGTCCCGCATTCAGTTGTACTGCTGAATACTTTACTCCTCACCATAATATTCTTGAGATTATGGGGTTGTCTGTATGATAATAAGGGTGCTTCAGGGAAGACCTGTTGCAGTCTTGTATCTTCCTGGAGGATGGGTTGTAGTTTCCTGGCGATCTTGCGTAGGTCTCCTAGGTGTGGGTTATATGTGACCACCAAAGGAACCCTGTCGCTTGTCTCCTTCTGTTTGTATTCAAGGAGATCACTTCTTGGTATTCTGGTGGCTTTGTGAATTTGCTGGTCTACAATTCTGTGGTTATATCCACGGTTTATAAAGTCTGATCTCAAGGCTTTAATCCGCTGGTCTCTGTCTGCTGTGTCGGAGCATATCCGGTTGTATCGTATGGCTTGACTGTAGATGGTTGCATGTTTGGTGTGTGTCGGGTGGAAGCTGTTGTCCCTCAAATAGCTGGCTCTGTCTGTAGGTTTGCGGTATACAGAAGTCTGTAGTTGGTTGTTCTTTATAGTAATGGTGGTGTCTAGAAAATGTACTTCATCCGGGGAATGGGTGAGTTTGAGGTTGATGGTCGGGTGGAAAGTATTGAAGTTGTCATAGAACTGTAGGAGGTCCTGTTCGCCAGAGGTCCAAATCAGGAGGATGTCATCGATGTAGCGAAGGTATGTAAGGGTTTCAAGTGACAGGTGGACAGAAAGTCACTTTCCAGTTTTGCGCAGAACAGATTGGCATACTGTGGCGCCATCCGAGTACCCATAGCGGTCCCGGTTGTCTGGAGGTATGTGTCATTTCCAAATGTGAAGTAGTTATGGGTCAGAATAAATTCAATGCATTTAGTCACTGTCTCTGTGAGTGGCTCCTTGCGATCCCAGAAAGTATCTGCAGGCTGAAATCCCATCCTCGTGGGGGATGTTTGTATAAAGTGACTCTACATCCATAGTTGCTAGTAGTGTTCCTGTAGGGAGGGGCCAATGGCATTCAGTTTGTTTAGCAGGTCGGTGGTATCCTGGATATAGCTGGGTGTGTTCCTGACAAGTGGTTTTAGAATGCCCTCCACCAGCCAGAAATGTTCTCGGTAAGTGTGCCAGATCCAGAGATAATAGGGCGCCCAGGGTTACCCTCTTTGTGAATTTTAGGGAGCATGTAGAATGTGCCAGGTTTTGGGTTAGCTGGTATCAGGTCCAGAATTTGTTCTCTTGTGTGGATCGGTAGTGTTTTAATGATCCTGTTGAGTTCTCGCATGTATTTTTAGTTGGATCCTCCTGCAGTTGGGTGTAGTACTTTGAATCAGAGAGTTGCCTGTGTGCTTCCTGCAGTAGTCTGTGGTGTTCATTATGACCACTGCTCCTCCCTTGTCCGCAGGTTTGATTACATGCAACCATCTACAGTCAAGCCATACGATACAACCGGATATGCTCCAACACAGCAGACAGAGACCAGCGGATTAAAGCCTTGAGATCAGACTTTATAAACCGTGGATATAACCACAGAATTGTAGACCAGCAAATTCACAAAGCCACCAGAATACCAAGAAGTGATCTCCTTGAATACAAACAGAAGGAGACAAGCGACAGGGTTCCTTTGGTGGTCACATATAACCCACACCTAGGAGCCCTACGCAAGATCGCCAGGAAACTACAACCCATCCTCCAGGAAGATACAAGACTGCAACAGGTCTTCCCTGAAGCACCCTTATTATCATACAGACAACCCCATAATCTCAAGAATATTATGGTGAGGAGTAAAGTATTCAGCAGTACAACTGAATGCGGGACAAAACCATGCCAGGACCCAAGATGCAAAACCTGCGCAATGCTCTACACAGCGGACACAATACAAATACCACACAAGAATCGGGAATACAAAATCAGAGGAAGGTTCACCTGTTCCTCCAGCAATGTCGTGTACCTCATCATGTGCATGAAATGCCCAGGGGGCTGCTACTACATAGGTGAGACAGGACAGGGGCTAAACAAGAGAATGAACCTGCATCGCCACAGCATCACACGCGGAACAAGAGACAGTCCTGTTGGCGAACATTTCTCTGACTCTGGCCATAAGATGAACGATCTGAGGGTTGCCATACTCAAAGGTAATCTTAAAACCCCGAAAGAGAGACGGTTGCATGAATACAAATTTATGCAACTGTTCGGGACACTTAGCAGTGGCCTAAACAGAGATCGAAATTTTATGAGTCATTACTGACACTAGCGAACTCTCTTCCCATGAGCGCTAAAGGCCATGTCTGTACATACTGTGCTATATGTATGCACACACAGCTGTCTCTCACACATACTAATACTCCTCATTTTTCCATCCATATACACCAATAGGGACCACATAGTATCCACACACACTTTTAGTTGTGCTACAAACTCTCACATTTACTGTGGGCTCTCCATTCATTTTTATTCACACTAATACACATACACACTCTTTCTTCACTTGCTTTCAGTTACCCTTTGACACCTCTAGCCATAAAACACATCCACACCGGGGGAAGGACAAGCACAGATAACATTCCAAGAGACACTGTTTTTAAGTTATCCTTGCTTCATTCATTGTAACATCTCCGGAAGAAGACATCAGTGTATCTCGAAAGCTCGCACAAATAAAAGCATTTCGTTAGCCACAGAACGGTATCATCTATTTTTTTTTTGATTATTGAAGCTCGGCTAACACAGTACTGATACCTCTACATATATATATATATATATATATATATATATATA
>NC_134493.1:23045309-23082809 GCF_040206685.1 Ascaphus truei | reverse complement strand
AATCTCCACACTTACACACAGCACAGCCGGCGCTTGCGTGTCAGGGAATCCCAGCTACCGCGTTACACACAGCACAGCCGGCGCTTGCGTGTCAGGGAATCCCAGCTACCGCGTTACACACAGCACAGCCGGCGCCTGCGTGTCAGGGAATCCCAGCTTCCGCGTTACACACAGCACAGCCGGCGCTTGCGTGTCAGGGAATCCCAGCTTCCGCGTTACACACAGCACAGCCGGCGCTTGCGTGTCAGGGAATCCCAGCTTCCGCGTCCGGCGTCAGAGCTGAAACGCAAGTTGGATGGATATCTACGGAAGCCTCTTCGGGACAAACCAAAGAGCAACGCGTTTCTCCGTTATTCTGGCTCTGTCAGGGCGAGGAATGTGTCAGTGTGTGCAGCGCATTGCACTGCCTCTGTGTGTCAGTGTGTGCAGCGCATTGCACTGCCTGTGTGTGTCACAGTGTGTGCAGCGCATTGCACTGCCTCTGTGTGTCAGTGTGTGCAGCGCATTGCACTGCCTCTGTGTGTCACAGTGTGTGCAGCGCATTGCACTGCCTCTGTGTGTCACTGTGTGTGCAGCGCATTGCACTGCCTGTGTGTGTCAGTGTGTGCAGCGCATTGCGCATTGCACTGCCTCTGTGTGTCAGTGTGTGTGCAGCGCATTGCACTGCCTCTGTGTGTCAGTGTGTGCAGCGCATTGCACTGCCTCTGTGTGTCAGTGTGTGCAGCGCATTGCACTGCCTCTGTGTGTCAGTGTGTGCAGCACATTGCACTGCCTCTGTGTGTCACTGTGTGTGCGCAGCGCATTGCACTGCCTGTGTGTGTCACAGTGTGTGCAGCGCATTGCACTGCCTCTGTGTGTCAGTGTGTGTGCAGCGCATTGCACAGCCTCTGTGTGTCACAGTGTGTGCAGCGCATTGCACTGCCTCTGTGTGCAACTGTGTGTGCAGCGCATTGCACTGCCTCTGTGTGTCAGTGTGTGCAGCGCATTGCACTGCCTCTGTGTGTCAGTGTGTGCAGCGCATTGCACTGCCTCTGTGTGTCACTGTGTGTGCGCAGCGCATTGCACTGCCTGTGTGTGTCACAGTGTGTGCAGCGCATTGCACTGCCTCTGTGTGCAACTGTGTGTGCAGCGCATTGCACTGCCTCTGTGTGTCAGTGTGTGCAGCGCATTGCACTCCCTCTGTGTGTCACTGTGTGTGCAGCGCATTGCACTGCCTCTGTGTGTCAGTGTGTGCAGCGCATTGCACTGCCTCTGTGTGTCACTGTGTGTGCGCAGCGCATTGCACTGCCTGTGTGTGTCACAGTGTGTGCAGCGCATTGCACTGCCTCTGTGTGCAACTGTGTGTGCAGCGCATTGCACTGCCTCTGTGTGTCAGTGTGTGCAGCGCATTGCACTCCCTCTGTGTGTCACTGTGTGTGCAGCGCATTGCACTGCCTGTGTGTGTCAGTGTGTGCAGCGCATTGCACTGCCTCTGTGTGTCACTGTGTGTGCAGCGCATTGCACTGCCTCTGTGTGTCACTGTGTGTGCGCAGCGCATTGCACTGCCTCTGTGTGTCACAGTGTGTGCAGCGCATTGCACTGTCTGTGTGTGTCACAGTGTGTGCAGCGCATTGCACTGCCTCTGTGTGTCACTGTGTGTGCAGCGCATTGCACTGCCTGTGTGTGTCCGTGTGTGCAGCGCATTGCACTGCCTCTGTGTGTCAGTGTGTGCAGCGCATTGCACTGCCTCTGTGTGTCAGTGTGTGCAGCGCATTGCACTGCCTCTGTGTGTCAGTGTGTGCAGCACATTGCACTGCCTCTGTGTGTCACAGTGTGTGCAGTGCATTGCACTGCCTCTGTGTGTCAGTGTGTGCAGCGCATTGCACTGCCTGTGTATGTCACAGTGTGTGCAGCGCATTGCACTGCCTCTGTGTGTCACTGTGTGTGCAGCACATTGCACTGCCTGTGTGTGTCCGTGTGTGCAGCGCATTGCACTGCCTCTGTGTGCCAGTGTGTGCAGCGCATTGCACTGCCTCTGTGTGTCACTGTGTGTGCAGCGCATTGCACTGCCTCTATGTGTCCGTGTGTGCAGCGCATTGCACTGCCTCTGTGTGTCAGTGTGTGTGCAGCGTATTGCACTGCCTCTGTGTGCCAGTGTGTGCAGCGCATTGCACTGCCTCTGTGTGTCAGTGTGTGTGCAGCGCATTGCACTGCCTCTGTGTGTCAGTGTGTGTGCAGCGCATTGCACCTCCTCTGTGTGTCAGTGTGTGTGCAGCGCATTGCACTGCCTCTGTGTGTCAGTGTGTGCAGCGCATTGCACTGCCTCTGTGTGTCAGTGTGTGCAGCGCATTGCACTGCCTCTGTGTGTCAGTGTGTGCAGCGCATTGCACTGCCTCTGTGTGTCAGTGTGTGCAGCGCATTGCACTGCCTCTGTGTGTCACTGTGTGTGCAGCGCATTGCACTGCCTCTGTGTGTCCATGTGTGCAGCGCATTGCACTGCCTCTGTGTGTCAGTGTGTGTGCAGCGCATTGCACTGCCTCTGTGTGTCAGTGTGAGTGCAGCGCATTGCACTGCCTCTGTGTGTCAGTGTGTGCAGCACATTGCACTGCCTCTGTGTGTCAGTGTGTGCAGCGCATTGCACTGCCTCTGTGTGTCACTGTGTGTGCAGCGCATTGCACTGCCTCTGTGTGTCAGTGTGTGTGCAGCGCATTGCACTGCCTCTGTGTATCAGTGTGGTGCAGCGCATTGCACTGCCTCTGTGTGTGCAGCGCATTGCACTGCCTCTGTGTGTCACTGTGTGTGTGCAGCGCATTGCACTCCCTCTGTGTGTCACTGTGTGTGCAGCGCATTGCACTGCCTCTGTGTGTCAGTGTGTGTGCAGCGCATTGCACTGCCTCTGTGTATCAGTGTGTGTGCAGCGCATTGCACTGCATCTGTGTGGCAGTGTGTGCAGTGCATTGCACTGCCTCTGTGTGTCAGTGTGTGCAGCGCATTGCACTGCCTCTGTGTGTCAGTGTGTGCAGCACATTGCACTGCCTCTGTGTGGCAGTGTGTGCAGTGCATTGCACTGCCTCTGTGTGTCAGTGTGTGTGCAGCGCATTGCACTGCCTCTGTGTGTCAGTGTGTGCAGCACATTGCACTGCCTCTGTGTGTCAGTGTGTGCAGCACATTGCACTGCCTCTGTGTGTCACTGTGTGTGCAGCGCATTGCACTGCCTCTGTGTGTCAGTGTGTGCAGCGCATTGCACTGCCTCTGTGTGTCAGTGTGTGCAGCGCATTGCACTGCCTCTGTGTGTCAGTGTGTGCAGCGCATTGCACTGCCTCTGTGTGTCAGTGTGTGCAGCGCATTGCACTGCCTCTGTGTATCAGTGTGTGTGCAGCGCATTGCACTGCCTCTGTGTGTCAGTGTGTGCAGCACATTGCACTGCCTCTGTGTGGCAGTGTGTGCAGTGCATTGCACTGCCTCTGTGTGTCAGTGTGTGTGCAGCGCATTGCACTGCCTCTGTGTGTCAGTGTGTGCAGCACATTGCACTGCCTCTGTGTGTCAGTGTGTGTGCAGCGCATTGCACTGCCTCTGTGTGTCACAGTGTGTGCAGCGCATTGCACTGCCTCTGTGTGTCAGTGTGTGCAGCACATTGCACTGCCTCTGTGTGTCAGTGTGTGCAGCGCATTGCACTGCCTCTGTGTGTCACTGTGTGTGCAGCGCATTGCACTGCCTCTGTGTGTCAGTGTGTGTGCAGCGCATTGCACTGCCTCTGTGTATCAGTGTGGTGCAGCGCATTGCACTGCCTCTGTGTGTGCAGCGCATTGCACTGCCTCTGTGTGTCACTGTGTGTGTGCAGCGCATTGCACTCCCTCTGTGTGTCACTGTGTGTGCAGCGCATTGCACTGCCTCTGTGTGTCACTTTGTGTGCAGCGCATTGCACTGCCTCTGTGTATCAGTGTGTGTGCAGCGCATTGCACTGCATCTGTGTGGCAGTGTGTGCAGTGCATTGCACTGCCTCTGTGTGTCAGTGTGTGCAGCGCATTGCACTGCCTCTGTGTGTCAGTGTGTGCAGCACATTGCACTGCCTCTGTGTGGCAGTGTGTGCAGTGCATTGCACTGCCTCTGTGTGTCAGTGTGTGTGCAGCGCATTGCACTGCCTCTGTGTGTCAGTGTGTGCAGCACATTGCACTGCCTCTGTGTGTCAGTGTGTGCAGCACATTGCACTGCCTCTGTGTGTCACTGTGTGTGCAGCGCATTGCACTGCCTCTGTGTGTCAGTGTGTGCAGCGCATTGCACTGCCTCTGTGTGTCAGTGTGTGCAGCGCATTGCACTGCCTCTGTGTGTCAGTGTGTGCAGCGCATTGCACTGCCTCTGTGTGTCAGTGTGTGCAGCGCATTGCACTGCCTCTGTGTATCAGTGTGTGTGCAGCGCATTGCACTGCCTCTGTGTGTCAGTGTGTGCAGCACATTGCACTGCCTCTATGTGGCAGTGTGTGCAGTGCATTGCACTGCCTCTGTGTGTCAGTGTGTGTGCAGCGCATTGCACTGCCTCTGTGTGTCAGTGTGTGCAGCACATTGCACTGCCTCTGTGTGTCAGTGTGTGTGCAGCGCATTGCACTGCCTCTGTGTGTCACTGTGTGTGCAGCGCATTGCACTGCCTCTGTGTGTCACAGTGTGTGCAGCGCATTGCACTGCCTCTGTGTGTCACAGTGTGTGCAGCACATTGCACTGCCTCTGTGTGTCAGTGTGTGCAGCACATTGCACTGCCTCTGTGTGTCACTGTGTGTGCAGCGCATTGCACTGCCTCTGTGTGTCAGTGTGTGCAGTGCATTGCACTGCCTCTGTGTGTCAGTGTGTGTGCAGCGCATTGCACTGCCTCTGTGTGTCAGTGTGTGCAGCACATTGCACTGCCTCTGTGTGTCAGTGTGTGCAGCACATTGCACTGCCTCTGTGTGTCACTGTGTGTGCAGCGCATTGCACTGCCTCTGTGTGTCAGTGTGTGCAGCGCATTGCACTGCCTCTGTGTGTCAGTGTGTGCAGCGCATTGCACTGCCTCTGTGTGTCAGTGTGTGCAGCGCATTGCACTGCCTCTGTGTGTCAGTGTGTGCAGCGCATTGCACTGCCTCTGTGTATCAGTGTGTGTGCAGCGCATTGCACTGCCTCTGTGTGTCAGTGTGTGCAGCACATTGCACTGCCTCTGTGTGGCAGTGTGTGCAGTGCATTGCACTGCCTCTGTGTGGCAGTGTGTGTGCAGCGCATTGCACTGCCTCTGTGTGTCAGTGTGTGCAGCGCATTGCACTGCCTCTGTGTGTCAGTGTGTGTGCAGCGCATTGCACTGCCTCTGTGTGTCACAGTGTGTGCAGCGCATTGCACTGCCTCTGTGTGTCAGTGTGTGCAGCACATTGCACTGCCTCTGTGTGTCAGTGTGTGCAGCGCATTGCACTGCCTCTGTGTGTCACTGTGTGTGCAGCGCATTGCACTGCCTCTGTGTGTCAGTGTGTGTGCAGCGCATTGCACTGCCTCTGTGTATCAGTGTGGTGCAGCGCATTGCACTGCCTCTGTGTGTGCAGCGCATTGCACTGCCTCTGTGTGTCACTGTGTGTGTGCAGCGCATTGCACTCCCTCTGTGTGTCACTGTGTGTGCAGCGCATTGCACTGCCTCTGTGTGTCACTGTGTGTGCAGCGCATTGCACTGCCTCTGTGTATCAGTGTGTGTGCAGCGCATTGCACTGCATCTGTGTGGCAGTGTGTGCAGTGCATTGCACTGCCTCTGTGTGTCAGTGTGTGCAGCGCATTGCACTGCCTCTGTGTGTCAGTGTGTGCAGCACATTGCACTGCCTCTGTGTGGCAGTGTGTGCAGTGCATTGCACTGCCTCTGTGTGTCAGTGTGTGTGCAGCGCATTGCACTGCCTCTGTGTGTCAGTGTGTGCAGCACATTGCACTGCCTCTGTGTGTCAGTGTGTGCAGCACATTGCACTGCCTCTGTGTGTCACTGTGTGTGCAGCGCATTGCACTGCCTCTGTGTGTCAGTGTGTGCAGCGCATTGCACTGCCTCTGTGTGTCAGTGTGTGCAGCGCATTGCACTGCCTCTGTGTGTCAGTGTGTGCAGCGCATTGCACTGCCTCTGTGTGTCAGTGTGTGCAGCGCATTGCACTGCCTCTGTGTATCAGTGTGTGTGCAGCGCATTGCACTGCCTCTGTGTGTCAGTGTGTGCAGCACATTGCACTGCCTCTGTGTGGCAGTGTGTGCAGTGCATTGCACTGCCTCTGTGTGTCAGTGTGTGTGCAGCGCATTGCACTGCCTCTGTGTGTCAGTGTGTGCAGCACATTGCACTGCCTCTGTGTGTCAGTGTGTGTGCAGCGCATTGCACTGCCTCTGTGTGTCACTGTGTGTGCAGCGCATTGCACTGCCGCTGTGTGTCACTGTGTGTGCAGCGCATTGCACTGCCTCTGTGTGTCACTGTGTGTGCAGCGCATTGCACTGCCTCTGTGTGTCAGTGTGTGCAGCACATTGCACTGCCTCTGTGTGTCAGTGTGTGCAGCGCATTGCACTGCCTCTGTGTGTCAGTGTGTGCAGCGCATTGCACTGCCTCTGTGTGTCACTGTGTGTGCAGCGCATTGCACTGCCTCTGTGTGTCAGTGTGTGCAGTGCATTGCACTGCCTCTGTGTATCAGTGTGTGTGCAGCGCATTGCACTGCCTCTGTGTGTCAGTGTGTGCAGCACATTGCACTGCCTCTGTGTGGCAGTGTGTGCAGTGCATTGCACTGCCTCTGTGTGGCAGTGTGTGTGCAGCGCATTGCACTGCCTCTGTGTGTCAGTGTGTGCAGCACATTGCACTGCCTCTGTGTGTCAGTGTGTGTGCAGCGCATTGCACTGCCTCTGTGTGTCACTGTGTGTGCAGCGCATTGCACTGCCTCTGTGTGTCACTGTGTGTGCAGCGCATTGCACTGCCTCTGTGTGTCACTGTGTGTGCAGCGCATTGCACTGCCTCTGTGTGTCAGTGTGTGCAGCACATTGCACTGCCTCTGTGTGTCAGTGTGTGCAGCGCATTGCACTGCCTCTGTGTGTCAGTGTGTGCAGCGCATTGCACTGCCTCTGTGTGTCACTGTGTGTGCAGCGCATTGCACTGCCTCTGTGTGTCAGTGTGTGCAGCGCATTGCACTGCCTCTGTGTGTCAGTGTGTGCAGCACATTGCACTGCCTCTGTGTGGCAGTGTGTGCAGTGCATTGCACTGCCTCTGTGTGTCAGTGTGTGCAGCGCATTGCACTGCCTCTGTGTGTCACTCTGTGTGCAGCGCATTGCACTGCCTCTGTGTGTCAGTGTGTGCAGCACATTGCACTGCCTCTGTGTGGCAGTGTGTGCAGTGCATTGCACTGCCTCTGTGTGTCAGTGTGTGTGCAGCGCATTGCACTGCCTCTGTGTGTCAGTGTGTGCAGCACATTGCACTGCCTCTGTGTGTCAGTGTGTGTGCAGCGCATTGCACTGCCTCTGTGTGTCACTGTGTGTACAGCGCATTGCACTGCCTCTGTGTGTCACAGTGTGTGCAGCGCATTGCACTGCCTCTGTGTGTCACAGTGTGTGCAGCACATTGCACTGCCTCTGTGTGTCAGTGTGTGCAGCACATTGCACTGCCTCTGTGTGTCACTGTGTGTGCAGCGCATTGCACTGCCTCTGTGTGTCAGTGTGTGCAGTGCATTGCACTGCCTCTGTGTGTCAGTGTGTGCAGCGCATTGCACTGCCTCTGTGTGTCAGTGTGTGCAGCACATTGCACTGCCTCTGTGTGTCAGTGTGTGCAGCACATTGCACTGCCTCTGTGTGTCACTGTGTGTGCAGCGCATTGCACTGCCTCTGTGTGTCAGTGTGTGCAGCGCATTGCACTGCCTCTGTGTGTCAGTGTGTGCAGCGCATTGCACTGCCTCTGTGTGTCAGTGTGTGCAGCGCATTGCACTGCCTCTGTGTGTCAGTGTGTGCAGCGCATTGCACTGCCTCTGTGTATCAGTGTGTGTGCAGCGCATTGCACTGCCTCTGTGTGTCAGTGTGTGCAGCACATTGCACTGCCTCTGTGTGGCAGTGTGTGCAGTGCATTGCACTGCCTCTGTGTGGCAGTGTGTGTGCAGCGCATTGCACTGCCTCTGTGTGTCAGTGTGTGCAGCGCATTGCACTGCCTCTGTGTGTCAGTGTGTGTGCAGCGCATTGCACTGCCTCTGTGTGTCACAGTGTGTGCAGCGCATTGCACTGCCTCTGTGTGTCAGTGTGTGCAGCACATTGCACTGCCTCTGTGTGTTAGTGTGTGCAGCGCATTGCACTGCCTCTGTGTGTCACTGTGTGTGCAGCGCATTGCACTGCCTCTGTGTGTCAGTGTGTGTGCAGCGCATTGCACTGCCTCTGTGTATCAGTGTGGTGCAGCGCATTGCACTGCCTCTGTGTGTGCAGCGCATTGCACTGCCTCTGTGTGTCACTGTGTGTGTGCAGCGCATTGCACTCCCTCTGTGTGTCACTGTGTGTGCAGCGCATTGCACTGCCTCTGTGTGTCACTGTGTGTGCAGCGCATTGCACTGCCTCTGTGTATCAGTGTGTGTGCAGCGCATTGCACTGCATCTGTGTGGCAGTGTGTGCAGTGCATTGCACTGCCTCTGTGTGTCAGTGTGTGCAGCGCATTGCACTGCCTCTGTGTGTCAGTGTGTGCAGCACATTGCACTGCCTCTGTGTGGCAGTGTGTGCAGTGCATTGCACTGCCTCTGTGTGTCAGTGTGTGTGCAGCGCATTGCACTGCCTCTGTGTGTCAGTGTGTGCAGCACATTGCACTGCCTCTGTGTGTCAGTGTGTGCAGCACATTGCACTGCCTCTGTGTGTCACTGTGTGTGCAGCGCATTGCACTGCCTCTGTGTGTCAGTGTGTGCAGCGCATTGCACTGCCTCTGTGTGTCAGTGTGTGCAGCGCATTGCACTGCCTCTGTGTGTCAGTGTGTGCAGCGCATTGCACTGCCTCTGTGTGTCAGTGTGTGCAGCGCATTGCACTGCCTCTGTGTATCAGTGTGTGTGCAGCGCATTGCACTGCCTCTGTGTGTCAGTGTGTGCAGCACATTGCACTGCCTCTGTGTGGCAGTGTGTGCAGTGCATTGCACTGCCTCTGTGTGTCAGTGTGTGTGCAGCGCATTGCACTGCCTCTGTGTGTCAGTGTGTGCAGCACATTGCACTGCCTCTGTGTGTCAGTGTGTGTGCAGCGCATTGCACTGCCTCTGTGTGTCACTGTGTGTGCAGCGCATTGCACTGCCTCTGTGTGTCACTGTGTGTGCAGCGCATTGCACTGCCTCTGTGTGTCACTGTGTGTGCAGCGCATTGCACTGCCTCTGTGTGTCAGTGTGTGCAGCACATTGCACTGCCTCTGTGTGTCAGTGTGTGCAGCGCATTGCACTGCCTCTGTGTGTCAGTGTGTGCAGCGCATTGCACTGCCTCTGTGTGTCACTGTGTGTGCAGCGCATTGCACTGCCTCTGTGTGTCAGTGTGTGCAGCGCATTGCACTGCCTCTGTGTATCAGTGTGTGTGCAGCGCATTGCACTGCCTCTGTGTGTCAGTGTGTGCAGCACATTGCACTGCCTCTGTGTGGCAGTGTGTGCAGTGCATTGCACTGCCTCTGTGTGTCAGTGTGTGTGCAGCGCATTGCACTGCCTCTGTGTGTCAGTGTGTGCAGCACATTGCACTGCCTCTGTGTGTCAGTGTGTGTGCAGCGCATTGCACTGCCTCTGTGTGTCACTGTGTGTGCAGCGCATTGCACTGCCTCTGTGTGTCACTGTGTGTGCAGCGCATTGCACTGCCTCTGTGTGTCACTGTGTGTGCAGCGCATTGCACTGCCTCTGTGTGTCAGTGTGTGCAGCACATTGCACTGCCTCTGTGTGTCAGTGTGTGCAGCGCATTGCACTGCCTCTGTGTGTCAGTGTGTGCAGCGCATTGCACTGCCTCTGTGTGTCACTGTGTGTGCAGCGCATTGCACTGCCTCTGTGTGTCAGTGTGTGCAGCACATTGCACTGCCTCTGTGTGTCAGTGTGTGTGCAGCGCATTGCACTGCCTCTGTGTGTCAGTGTGTGCAGCACATTGCACTGCCTCTGTGTGTCAGTGTGTGCAGCACATAGCACTGCCTCTGTGTGTCACTGTGTGTGCAGCGCATTGCACTGCCTCTGTGTGTCAGTGTGTGCAGCGCATTGCACTGCCTCTGTGTGTCAGTGTGTGCAGCGCATTGCACTGCCTCTGTGTGTCAGTGTGTGCAGCGCATTGCACTGCCTCTGTGTGTCAGTGTGTGCAGCGCATTGCACTGCCTCTGTGTATCAGTGTGTGTGCAGCGCATTGCACTGCCTCTGTGTGTCAGTGTGTGCAGCACATTGCACTGCCTCTGTGTGGCAGTGTGTGCAGTGCATTGCACTGCCTCTGTGTGTCAGTGTGTGTGCAGCGCATTGCACTGCCTCTGTGTGTCAGTGTGTACAGCACATTGCACTGCCTCTGTGTGTCAGTGTGTGCAGCGCATTGCACTGCCTCTGTGTGTCAGTGTGTGCAGCGCATTGCACTGCCTATGTGTGTCAGTGTGTGTGCAGCGCATTGCACTGCCTCTGTGTGTCACTGTGTGTGCAGCGCATTGCACTACCTCTGTGTGTCAGTGTGTGCAGCGCATTGCACTGCCTCTGTGTATCAGTGTGTGTGCAGCGCATTGCACTGCCTCTGTGTGTCAGTGTGTGCAGCACATTGCACTGCCTCTGTGTGGCAGTGTGTGCAGTGCATTGCACTGCCTCTGTGTGTCAGTGTGTGTGCAGCGCATTGCACTGCCTCTGTGTGTCAGTGTGTGCAGCACATTGCACTGCCTCTGTGTGTCAGTGTGTGTGCAGCGCATTGCACTGCCTCTGTGTGTCACTGTGTGTGCAGCGCATTGCACTGCCTCTGTGTGTCACTGTGTGTGCAGCGCATTGCACTGCCTCTGTGTGTCACTGTGTGTGCAGCGCATTGCACTGCCTCTGTGTGTCAGTGTGTGCAGCACATTGCACTGCCTCTGTGTGTCAGTGTGTGCAGCGCATTGCACTGCCTCTGTGTGTCAGTGTGTGCAGCGCATTGCACTCCCTCTGTGTGTCACTGTGTGTGCAGCACATTGCACTGCCTCTGTGTGTCAGTGTGTGCAGCGCATTGCACTGCCTCTGTGTGTCACTGTGTGTGCAGCGCATTGCACTGCCTCTGTGTGTCACTGTGTGTGCAGCGCATTGCACTGCCTCTGTGTGTCACTGTGTGTGCAGCGCATTGCACTGCCTCTGTGTGTCAGTGTGTGCAGCGCATTGCACTGCCTCTGTGTGTCAGTGTGTGTGCAGCGCATTGCACTGCCTCTGTGTGTCAGTGTGTGCAGCGCATTGCACTGCCTCTGTGTGTCACTGTGTGTGCAGCGCATTGCACTGCCTCTGTGTGTCAGTGTGTGTGCAGCGCATTGCACTGCCTCTGTGTGTCAGTGTGTGCAGCGCATTGCACTGCCTCTGTGTGTCACTGTGTGTGCAGCGCATTGCACTGCCTCTGTGTGTCAGTGTGTGCAGCGCATTGCACTGCCTCTGTGTGTCAGTGTGTGCAGCGCATTGCACTGCCTCTGTGTGTCAGTGTGTGCAGCGCATTGCACTGCCTCTGTGTGTCAGTGTGTGCAGCGCATTGCACTGCCTCTGTGTGTCAGTGTGTGCAGCGCATTGCACTGCCTCTGTGTGTCAGTGTGTGCAGCGCATTGCACTGCCTCTGTGTGTCAGTGTGTGCAGCGCATTGCACTGCCTCTGTGTGTCAGTGTGTGCAGCGCATTGCACTGCCTCTGTGTGTCAGTGTGTGTGCAGCGCATTGCACTGCCTCTGTGTGTCAGTGGGTGCAGCACATTGCACTGCCTCTGTGTGTCAGTGTGTGCAGCGCATTGCACTGCCTCTGTGTGTCACTGTGTGTGCAGCGCATTGCACTGCCTCTGTGTGTCACTGTGTGTGTGTGTGTGTGTGTGTGTCATAGCTTGACTGGTCACAAATTCATCAGCCATTTTAGCAGCTTCTGGACCTTCTTGTGGAGCCCTGTGAGCTTCTTCGCTTGGGCCGCAGATACTCGTCTCAGTTTCTGGACCTTTTTGCGCCCCCTCTTGTACCGAGTCACCTGGCCTCTAAGCTTAGCCTCCAGCGATGCTTTGGTGATGCTCAGGGTAGCCTTCAGTTTATCCTGCTGCTTTGCGAGGACGCACTGGGTAATCAGACGTTCCTGCAGCAGTTGTATTTCCTTAGCAGCTGCAGATTGTCTTCCTGCAGAGTTCGCTGCCTCTCCTCGGCCTTCTCGGGGTGCGTACGCAGACCTTGCAGTTGTATTTCCTTAGCAGCTGCAGATTGTCTTCCTGCAGAGTTCGCTGCCTCTCCTCGGCCTTCTCGGGGTGCGTACGCAGACCTTGCAGTTGTATTTCCTTAGCAGCTGCAGATTGTCTTCCTGCAGAGTTCGCTGCCTCTCCTCGGCCTTCTCGGGGTGCGTACGCAGACCTTGCAGTTGTATTTCCTTAGCAGCTGCAGATTGTCTTCCTGCAGGGTTCGCTGCCTCTCCTCGGCCTTCTCGAGGTGCGTACGCAGACCTTGCAGTTGTATTTCCTTAGCAGCTGCAGATTATCTTCCTGCAGAGTTCGCTGCCTCTCCTCGGCCTTCTCGAGGTGCGTACGCAGACCTTGCAGTTGTATTTCCTTAGCAGCTGCAGATTGTCTTCCTGCAGAGTTCGCTGCCTCTCCTCGGCCTTCTCGAGGTGCGTACGCAGACCTTGCAGTTGTATTTCCTTAGCAGCTGCAGATTGTCTTCCTGCAGAGTTCGCTGCCTCTCCTCGGCCTTCTCGAGGTGCGTACGCAGACCTTGCAGTTGTATTTCCTTAGCAGCTGCAGATTATCTTCCTGCAGAGTTCGCTGCCTCTCCTCGGCCTTCTCGAGGTGCGTACGCAGACCTTGCAGTTGTATTTCCTTAGCAGCTGCAGATTATCTTCCTGCAGAGTTCGCTGCCTCTCCTCGGCCTTCTCGAGGTGCGTACGCAGACCTTGCAGTTGTATTTCCTTAGCAGCTGCAGATTTTCTTCCTGCAGAGTTCGCTGCTTCTCCTCGGGCTTCTCGAGGTGCGTACGCAGACCTTGCTGTTGGTTCTGCAGTCGGTGCTCTGCTTCAAACTTCTCATCGTCCAAAAGTCTATTTATTTTTTCAAGCTCGTGAGCTTTTCATTCTTTCATTGACGTGGTTTGTCAACTCCGAATTTTCTTCTTTCAGTCTTAAATTGTCTCTTTTTGCAGTCTGTAATATTCAGGGCCTCCTTGTATCCGTCCTTCCATTTACGCACTTCTGCTTTGAGACACCCGGTCTCCTGGTGTGAGACTTCCATCTGTAGGTTGAGGGTCTGAAGCTCCTTCTGAGAGACTTTGAGATTCATATTAAGACAGAGGATAGTTTTTTGTGAGATGTCCAGCTCCTCAGCGAGACGGTGAAGAGACTTCCAGTTCTGTGCGGCAACAGCTGATCTCTTGGTGTGAGGCATCGAGTGCTATGCGGAGAGTATGAACATCTTTCTGGGATATATCCACCTCTCTATGGCACTTGCGAACCTCTTGCTGAAAGACTGTAATCTCTTTCAGTGCCTCCTCATATTTCTGCTTTCCTCAGTCTATCAGATTTGCTCTGTTTTCCATCCATGGCGGTAATAGTAGCGTTTGCTGTATCTAGATCTGTCCTTAGATCCTCCATGTCGGTCCCGGATTCAGAGTACATTGCGAGAACAGTCTTCTGTAACTCAGCATTATCTTCCCTCTCCAGTTTCAATTGTACCCGGAGCAGATCAGTCACTGTCACGAGAGACCAACCTTTTTAACACCTTTTACCATCTGGATCCTTTGATTGAATAAAAACATGAACTAAAATAAATTGGGTTTATTCACATAAAGAACACACACAGCTTGAATTACCAAAATATCACAAATCAACACACATGCCAATGAAATAACAGGTTTCTGGACTTAGTGTTCAGGCAACAGGGCAGGCTTTTGGCTAGGGGCGCAACTTGCCACCCCTATATTTCAGCCAAATAAAAGAATTTCGTTCTGCCCTTGCAGAATTAGTTTCCAGTCCTTAGATCTAACGAAATCCTGAGCGGGGATCAAATCTGTGATGGTGATAAAACTCCTCTTCACCCCCACCCCCTTCTTGATTTTACAGCAGAATCTTTTAATGTATCTGCGGTCCCCTGACTGTCATGTAAATCCCTCCCACCTCACATAACTGTAACGGTACCTACACAGGGGCCAGGCCTGTTTATGCATTTACACACATGGTACCATTAATAAAATCAGTCTACATGTTACATAGTTACATAGTTACATAGTAGATGAGGTAGAAAAAAGACTTCCGTCCATCAAGTTCAACCTATGCTAAATGTAGACAACAGATACTTTATCCTATATCTATACTTATTGATCCAGAGGAAGGCAAACAAAAAACCCCATTAAGGGGAAAAATTAATTCCTTCCTGACTCCAAGAATTGGCAATCAGATTAATCCCTGGTTCAACATCCTTCCCATGTATACTTATTTGGTATATCCCTGTATACCTTTCCCATCTAAAAAGATGTCCAACCTTTTTTTGAACAAATCTATTGTATCTGCCATCACAGTCTCCATGGGTAATGAATCCCACATTGTAACTGCCCTTACTGTAAAGAACCCTTTCCTTTGTTGCTGGTGAAATTTCCTTTCCTCCAACCTTAAGGGATACCCCCGAGTCCTTAGTACTGCCCGTGGGATGAATAGTTCTTTTGAAAGCTCCTTGTACTGTCCCCGAATATATTTGTATATAGTTATTATATCCCCTCTTAGACGCCTCTTTTCTAATGTAAATAAATCTAATTTAGCTAGCCTCTCCTCATAAGTTAGATTGTCCATCCCCTTTATTAATTTGGTGACCCTTCTCTGCACTCTCTCTAGTTCCATAATGTCTTTTCTTAGGATTGGTGCCCAAAATTGTACTCCATATTCAAGGTGTGGTCTTACTAATGCTTTGTAAAGGGGCATAATTATGTTTACTTCCCTTCCATCCATTGCCGTTTGATGCAAGATAAGATCTTGTTTGCCTTTGCAGCTACTGCATGACATTGGGCACTATTGCTAAGCCTGCTGTCTACAAGCACTCCTAAATCCTTCTCCATCAAGGATTCCCCCAATATATCTCCATTTAATTTGTAAGTCGCCTTTTTATTCTTGCATCCCAAATGCATAACCTTACATTTATCTGTATTAAACCTCATTTGCCATTTACCTGCCCACGTTTCCAGTCTCTCCAAGTCCTTCTGAAGAGAAATTACCTCCTGCTCTGATTCTATTACCTTACACAATTTAGTATCATCAGCAAAGATGGAGACTTTGCTCTCGATCCCAACCTCAAGGTCATTAATAAACAAGTTAAAAAGAAGGGGTCCCAGTACCGATCCCTGAGGTTACTCCACTCACGACTTTAGCCCAACCTGAAAAAGTTCCATTTATGACAACCCTCTGTTGTCTGTCCTTTAACCAGTTTTCAATCCAGGTGCATATATTATTACTGAATCCAATTTCCTTTATTTTGTACACCAACCTCTTGTGTGAAACCGTATCAAAAGCCTTTGCAAAATCTAAGTAGACCACATCAACTGCATTACCCGTGTCTAAATTCCTACTTACCTCCTCAAAGAAACAAATAAGGTTAGTTTGGCAAGATCTATCCTTCATAAATCCATGCTGACTATTACTAATAATTTTGTTTTCCATTAGGTATTCCTGAATATTATCCCGTATTAAACCTTCAAGTAGTTTCCCTACTATTGAAGTCAGGCTTACAGGTCTGTAATTTCCTGGTTGTGATCTACTGTAGCTCCCTTTTTAAATATAGGCACCACATCTGCTTTACGCCAATCTTGTGGTACTAAGCCTGTGGAAATGGAGTCCTTGAATATTAAATATAATGGTTTGGCTATTACTGCGCTTAACTCCTTGAGAACTCTTGGATGTATGCCATCGGGGCCAGGTGCCTTATTTACTCCCTCCTAATCGTTTGCATACAACAAATCAGAACACTAGTACATTCCCAACGAAAGTTATACCGTTTATTGGATAAGCTTCTGATCTGTGGGCTTCAAACTGCATTTTCCCACAGCCAGAGTAATGATACAATTGACCTAAATTGACACTAACCACATCAAACATTTGTTGTAATCTCGGAACAATTATTTAACCACAAGTCATGTAGCCACTTGAGTCTGTGATTAAGGCAGTGTTGCAATTCTGTATTCTTCACAGTCCCAGACGTACTTCCCCAATTAACCCCTTAACCACAGGCTAGCAGCCTTTATAAAACACCAGAAAGACAAATAGGAAAAAGCAGGCGCCGGCAGTACAGGAACAAAAAAAACAAAAATGAAAGAACATCCAAAGAGCGTGTGCCCATTAAAAAGAATTATTTAATGGTTTCCAGCAAGAGTAACAGCCACATTATGGGGTACAGAGCCCCCCACCAACGCGTTTCGAGCATAAGCTCTTTTTCAAGGTGACTTTAAAGTGCTCACCTGCCCGTTTTTATAGTCCTCTGTAGCGTGCTGCAATTCATCAGCATTCACTTCCTGAAACTTTCAGGAACAGCGTCCGCGTGATGACGTCAGCACGCAACGTGAGGAATACAAAAAATGTCAACTTTATTAACAACATGAACAAAAAGACATCTACAATATTAAAAATGCCGATCGGAGTCCCAGGCATGTCTTCCTAACGCAGGAACCTAATCAAATAACAAAAAAACAATACAAAATAAAACGAAATATCATAAAATAAACTATGAGTATTCCTACTAAAAACAAGAAATAACATACCAAACAAATGGACAGACTAGATGGTAAAAATATAGGTGCATGTATTGCGTTCCCTGCTGCGTCCTTCATTAATTGCGATACCACATTCGTAATCTATGTTTTGAATTGCGGATGTGGTAAGCAATATGTGGGACGTACCACCACTTTCAGTTTTGTTTTTTTGTTCCTGTAGTGCCGGCGCCTGCTTTTTCCTATTTGTCTTTCTGGTCAGCATACTGAAACATCGGAAGCACACCCCCTGCTGGGGAGAAAGTCTGTGCAATCTGCATCATGCATTCCAGTAAGAGTGAGTTATTATATTTCACTTGAAAAATCTCCATTCCGATACATTATGTTGGGTCACTTAATTGTGAGGTCCCTTACTACAGTGCCTTTGGGGAGTACACATTTGCAGGATTCTTCAATCAAGTGTATTTTTAAATTAATAGGCTGTTTTTTGGAGCACCACACACCTTCTACATTTTATAAAATGGCATTCGCCACAGAGCTGACACTTTAAACACGCATTTGATGACTCAGGGGTTACTTTGCCGGGCAAATGCCTTTAATTGATAGCAAAGGTAACGTGTCATCGTCACAGTCACACTTGGCAATTTTCAGGGCATCTTCAGGGCTGGTCAAGGGATCGTCACTCACTGGTTCCGGCTCCGCTTCCCTGGGATGACTGGTTGAGGGTTCCTCACTGTTGGCACCGGACAGACACTTCTTTGGGGTACACAACTTCTGCCTTGGGCCCTCTGGATATTCGGTTATCCGCGGGACGAATTCTGCATTTTCTCTAGGCTGTAGGGCATCTCGGCCCCCCTTTTCCTCCACAGGATCTGCGGACGTGTCTGTTCCTTCCACGGTAAGTGAAGAACCGCTTTTCTTTTTCCGCCTTTTTGTTTTGGATGACAACGTCCCTTCAGGGATACTGGGGTCTCCTTTATTTGAAACTTCAGCAGCTTCACTGTATCCGCCATGTTTTCCTTACAGTTGCGTTAGGTGGCGTAAATATTCAGCGATCTGCTGCTCCCGCTCTTCCTCCTGCCGATCACATTCGTCATCATAGAGCGCGGTCTTTTCGGTTCGTACCGAGTTCAGGCACCCCCACAATTCTTGGGGTGTTCTGTGGGTGTTACTCAGTTCGGGTTCCCCATAAGAGATGTCTTCCTCCTTATCGGACTGGAAGGGCCACTCTTCCGTGGGGTCAGGTTCATTACAGGAACGCCGCATCTTGTCCTCCATTTTGGGGCTATCAGGTGTATTTCCCTTCCTGACCTCAGGAGGCGCTATTGCAGCTGTTGCCACTGTATTCTCTAGAACCCCAGCTGGTAGTCCTACAGGTGGGCAGACTTTGCTTGCAGAGTTTGTAGCTCTCACAGGCGTCTCTGTAGACTTTTTCTTCTTTACTTTAGTATGTTTTACAAGATCAGCAGTACTGTGCACAAATTCTCTCATTAGTGATACTGGGTGTGCACTTGCTAAGTAAAACTTCTGTACCTTCCTTGTGACCCCAGCGCACTGCTTGCTGCTGCACTTCCTTGTGACCCCAGCGCACTGCTTGCTGCTGCACTTCCTTGTGACCCCAGCGCACTGCTTACTGCTGCACGTCCTTGTGACCCCAGCGCACTGCTTGCTGCTGCAGTTCCTTGTGACCCCAGCGCACTGCTTACTGCTGCACGTCCTTGTGACCCCAGCGCACTGCTTACTGCTGCACTTCCTTGTGACCCCAGCGCACTGCTTGCTGCTGCACTTCCTTGTGACCCCAGCGCACTGCTTACTGCTGCACTTCCTTGTGACCCCAGCGCACTGCTTGCTGCTGCACTTCCTTGTGACCCCAGCGCACTGCTTACTGCTGCACTTCCTTGTGACCCCAGCGCACTGCTTGCTGCTGCACTTCCTTGTGACCCCAGCGCACTGCTTACTGCTGCACTTCCCTGTGACCCCAGCACACTGCTTGCTGCTGCAGTTCCTTGTGACCCCAGCGCACTGCTTACTGCTGCACGTCCTTGTGACCCCAGCGCACTGCTTACTGCTGCACTTCCTTGTGACCCCAGCGCACTGCTTGCTGCTGCACTTCCTTGTGACCCCAGCGCACTGCTTACTGCTGCACTTCCTTGTGACCCCAGCGCACTGCTTGCTGCTGCACTTCCTTGTGACCCCAGCGCACTGCTTACTGCTGCACGTCCTTGTGACCCCAGCGCACTGCTTGCTGCTGCACTTCCTTGTGACTCCAGCGCACTGCTTACTGCTGCACGTCCTTGTGACCCCAGCGCACTGCTTGCTGCTGCAGTTCCTTGTGACCCCAGCGCACTGCTTACTGCTGCACGTCCTTGTGACCCCAGCGCACTGCTTACTGCTGCACGTCCTTGTGACCCCAGCGCACTGCTTGCTGCTGCACTTCCTTGTGACCCCAGCGCACTGCTTGCTGCTGCACTTCCTTGTGACCCCAGCGCACTGCTTACTGCTGCACGTCCTTGTGACCCCAGCGCACTGCTTGCTGCTGCAGTTCCTTGTGACCCCAGCGCACTGCTTGCTGCTGCACTTCCTTGTGACCCCAGCGCACTGCTTGCTGCTGCACTTCCTTGTGACCCCAGCGCACTGCTTACTGCTGCACGTCCTTGTGACCCCAGCGCACTGCTTGCTGCTGCACTTCCTTGTGACCCCAGCGCACTGCTTACTGCTGCACGTCCTTGTGACCCCAGCGCACTGCTTGCTGCTGCACTTCCTTGTGACCCCAGCGCACTGCTTACTGCTGCACGTCCTTGTGACCCCAGCGCACTGCTTGCTGCTGCAGTTCCTTGTGACCCCAGCGCACTGCTTACTGCTGCACGTCCTTGTGACCCCAGCGCACTGCTTGCTGCTGCACTTCCTTGTGACCCCAGCGCACTGCTTACTGCTGCACTTCCTTGTGACCCCAGCGCACTGCTTACTGCTGCACTTCCTTGTGACCCCAGCGCACTGCTTGCTGCTGCACTTCCCTGTGACCCCAGCGCCCTGCTTGCTGCTGCACTTCCTTGTGACCCCAGCGCACTGCTTACTGCTGCACTTCCTTGTGACCCCAGCGCACTGCTTACTGCTGCACTTCCCTGTGACCCCAGCGCACTGCTTGCTGCTGCTGCACTTCCTTGTGACCCCAGCGCACTGCTTACTGCTGCTGCACTTCCTTGTGACCCCAGCGCACTGCTTACTGCTGCTGTAGTTCCTTGTGACCCCAGCGCACTGCTTGCTGCTGCTGCACTTCCTTGTGACCCCAGCGCACTGCTTGCTGCTGCACTTCCTTAGCTCATTGAAAAAAATAGTCCCCTGACTGCTGCCCTTTTTCTGGGGCCACGAAGGGATCATCCTCATTATCTGAATAAGACCTGAAGTGACACTGCTCCGTGTGGCCGGGCTCTTTACACCAGGAACACATTTTCTTCCCCATTCTTGCAGAGTCTGTATTTGACTTCAGCTGGGCGACCATTTTAAATTCCCAGGGTTTTTTTTCTTTCACCAGTGGTGGGGTAGACTCTGGTCCCAGCATCAGTCCCTTGTGTGGGTCACCGTCTGTCGCAGTCCTCCCAGTCCAACTGTGGCTTGTGGCATTCTTCAGTGCAGTATAGTTTTCCTGCCTGGATGTTAGCCCTTTAATTCTGGTCTCTGCTGCATGTGATTCTTTGGTTTGTTGCTCAGACTGTTTGCAGGAACTATATGCAGGCAAAAGCACAATTTTTTTCACAGGCAGTCTCTGGGGCCCCTTTGAACTTCAAGAACCACCTCTCATCCCACTTCTGACACCATATGTAAGAGACATGTACAGAGGTACGCAATGGAGACTGTTTTAAGGTGAAATTAAAATTAGGCTTTATTGCCTGTTCCCTTAAATAGCACAGCAAACAGAAATATACAAAAACAACAAACACCTATCCCTGTGTAAGGGCTAACTTACTTCCCCAGCCCCTATCTGCAGGGCTGGAGGGATATTCCCATTACCAGCCTATCACCCCAAAGTCTCAAGAGATACCCTAAAGCAGGTGGCCCTTCATTTCAGTCTCTGGTAGGTTCCTGGGTCCCCTGTGTCCAGGAATATAGGTGTCTGGGTCAGCTCCAATTGTAAGCTCAGGAAAATCTCCTTCCTGTGTCTCACATGACACAATTTCACATAGCTCTGATTGGGCAGGTGGGGTTGGCTGATTGCAGGTGTGCAATTAACCAGCACACTGCTGGATCAGAGGCAAGTTTCTTAACAGGGGTAAGTCCCTGTTACAATGATATTCTTATTTTTTCCAAATCCCTCTCTGAACACATTCATCATACCAAGCTGGTTCGGTCTCGTCTTCGGGAGAATCATCTATACACAGAACTCGAAAAATGCCAATTTCATCAAACTTTTACATCATTCCTGGGTTATATTATCTCGGATTCTGGATTCTCCATGGACCATGATAAACTCAAGGCGGTGTTGGAGTGGCCACAACTTACATCTCTCAAGGCAATTCAACGTTTTTTTGGGGTCGCTAATTATTACCGTAAATTTATTCGAAATGTTTCTTCTTCTGTGGCTCCTAACACTGCTTCAACTAATAAAGGAGCTAATACATCTTCCTGGTCACCTACAGCACTTCAAGCCTTTGAGTCACTCAAGAAAGCTTTTGTGTTCACCCCCATCTCACGTCATCCGGATCCCAAACTTCCCTTCACTCTGGAAGGGGATGCATCGGATGTTGGGGCCGGGGCTATTCTCTCACAGAGGCAAACACCTCAAGTCAAGCTACACCCTTGTGGTTTCTTTTCTAAAAAGTTTTCTTCTGCAGAGCAAAATTATGACATCGGCAATCGAGAACTCTTGGCTATTAAGCTTGCACTTCAAGAATGGAGACATCTTTTGGAAGGTACTGAGAATCCCATCTCAATCCTCACGGATCATAAAATCTTGCTCTACATTGAAAGTGATCGTCGCCTCGGTGCATCTCAGGCCCGCTGGTCTCTCTTCTTCTCTAGATTCAATTATCTACTTTCTTATATTCCTGGATCAAAAATTTTGAAAGCTATTGCTTTATCCCGCCAATTCGTGGTAGAAGACAAGACTGAAGAGATCTCTGAGACTATTCTTCCTTCTAACTATATTATCTCTGCTAATTCTTTTGACGTCCTTGATGGGATTTTGGCTACCCATACGCACATTCCTAGTGGTCTGAGTTGCCGGAGGGTTGTTTTTGTTTTCCAACTTTATGTTTTATTCAGTTTTCAGACATATATAGCAGTTATAAAGCATAGTATAACATGTGTCAACTTCTTTGCTGTATTTACTGCCACTTCAATTCACACATAAACACACTTACACAAAGACTCAGGGGAGAGGGGGGGACACACCAGGGGAGGAGGGGGGGATGGGGAAGGGGGGGACGCCCGCTGCCACCGCTACTGGTTCTGCCGTGAGCCGCCGTTTTTCCAGACCTCTCGAACTCCTCGTGCGTCCTAGCTAACCACTTGAGCTGAGGCTACAATTGTCCCTATCAGTCATCTCCGTCCTTGTGGTGCGACTACTGCCATTCGTTGAAGGAGAACTCACCTTGCGCTATCACAGCCAAATGGTGGCATTGCTCACCCCCGTGCTGTCGGTTTGTGCCAGCCATGGAAACCAGACTTTTAGAAAATTTGAGCCAGTGTCATTGACCAAACTTGTCAATTTCTCCATCTGGCAGGCCGGAGGGTTGTTTGTACGCTGCTCCACAATTTTGCGAATTCTTTGTAGAGTGGGATCATTCGTCTAAGTCCGCCGATCATACCGGTACCAGAAGAACTTCGGATATCATCAGACGAAACTTTTGGTGTCCTAAGGTGCTCAAAGACATCGAAGAATTCATCAAATCCTGCTCTACTTGCACTCGAAACAAGACCACTCGCAGAGAGCCACCTGGCCTTTTATACAGTATACCCTGCCCATACCGGATCGTCCCTGGAGTCATCTTTCGATGGACGTTATTGTTCAACTTCCTACACGTATTTGCAGAGGAATGAACATCATTCTAGTTGTCGTCAATAGATTTTCGAAGCAATCACACTTCGTTCCTCTCAAAGGCCTTTCCAATTCCGCTACCTTGGCAGTTATCTTCATCAAGGAGATCTTTAATTAATGTCCGATCGCGGATCTCAATTTATTTCAACATTTTGGTGTGCATTTGCTCAGAGGATGGATATCTCACTTCATTTTTCTTCATGGTATCGCCCTCAAACCAATGGACAGACGGAGAGGACAAACCAAACTCTAGAACAATACTTGAGGTGCTTCATCTGTGATGTGCAGGATGACTGGGTGGATCTCCTCCCATGGGCAGAGTTCGCTCACAATTCGCTTAGGAATGGATCTACACAGGAATCCCCGTTCTTTATTAATTATGGTTTTCATCAGGCATGGCTCCCCATTACTTCTCCTTCCGGGGTTCCATCAGCGGACAACAGAATTAATTCCCTACAAGACTCTTGGAGAAGGATTCAGAGGTCTCTCGAGGAGGCAGTTCGCAGACAGAAGTCACAGGCTGATCGTCATCGCCGTAAGGCACCCAACTTCAAACCAAGGGCAAGAGGCTCTCATCAAAGAACATCAGGCTCAAGACACTAACTCTTAAATTGGCTCCAAGGTTTCTGGGCCCATTCTCTATTTTGGAGCAAGTTAATCCGGTAGTATACCGTCTACATCTTCCTCTCCATGAAAATTCCCACTGACTTCCATGTGTCTCTTTTGAAGACCGTTTTCCAGAGCGCTCAGTTTCCAGATACTTCCTCGAAACCACCGCCTATTATCGTTCAAGGACAAGAAAAGTACGAAATCCAGTTTATTATCAACTCAAGACGTTACAGAGGGTCCATACAGTACCTCGTTCATTGGAAAGGGTTTGGACCTGAAGAGAGGTCCTGGTTACCCCATTACCAGGTACATGCTCCTATTCTGTTGGGGCGGTTCCATGCCAGATTTCCCCACAAACCATATTGGAGACGCTCCTCAAGGGGATGGGGGTATTGTAAGGAATCGGGAGAACGCGTCACCCGCGGCGTGTTCCCTCCTTACCTGCTGCTTCACACACCTCTGTGCCGCTTACAGAGCGCGCACGCACACAGAGGTCTTTGTACCCTGCTACGGAGCTTGGCTCTTCCCCCCCGCGACGCGCGTCGTGCACATGTGAGGTCGTGCACCGCTCCACAGTTGCAAGGCAAGTCTCTCCCAACTGTCCCCTGCACCTTGCAGCCAATCTCTGCCTCCGGAGGCCACGCCTCTGCTTCTCCCCTCTTTCTGATTCGCCCAGCTGTCCTACAAATACCCAGCTCTCTGAGTCTAACGTTGCTGTTCCTGGTAGCCTTGTGCTTTCCTCATTCTGTTCCTAGCCTCGGCCTAGCCTTGTTCTCTTGCTAAATGTGGGTAACCAGTGCACCTGAATATATGAGTCCCAATACTAAATAATAATTCTTCCGTTGGGAACACTCCAATATGATGGTGAGCAATAATAACATACCCTAATAGGGCAAGGGACTAGTTCCTAGTGCTAACCAGCACAATGAACAGTACAGAGATTGTCCCATCCATAATAACATAGTTATAGTTCTCTTGCTGCTTGATCTGATGTTTACCGACTTTGGATCCCTCTCTGGATAACGACCTCAGCTTGCCTCTGGCGACCTGATCTTCTCCATCCTTGACCTCGGCATAATGGACACTGACTATCCTACTGGCTCCTCCCCATGACCTCGGCAAGTATCAGTTTCCCTGAGGAAGTGACGTAATCACGAAAAGCGTAGGGTCAGAGGTCACGGCGCCTTTGGAGTTAGCTGGATCCTGTGTTGCGTTTCCGACCACCATTACAGGAAGTGACGTCATCGTGCGAGAGGTCCCCTTCACTCGGCCGTGTAGCCGAGTAGCTGTCTGGCTCCACATCCCTGCATTCATCCTGGGAGTTCCCTTGAATCGGAGGGAGCTTTGAGGCACCGCTCTCTTCATTACAGCGTTAATGGAGGACTTGGTCTCCACCTGGCCATCACCCCTGTTTGGTCTCAGACGCTCACTTATTCCGGCCCTGCTGTAAGTAGGGTTTTAACCCCTTGAAGACCCGCTGCAGCAGGCTCCTTTGTTATAATAAATAGTTTATTTTTTCAGCTTCTGTGTTATATGTAGCTTATGTTGTCTGTCCTCGTTTGCTGTTTTTGTTTTATGTAGTTTATTTACAGTATACAGTACACTATGATCTCTTTTTCATCTGTCCACATTTAACGGATTCATTGATTGGAATTTCCACATGCATTTGGACTCACTGGACTTTCCCCCATTGGACATTATTTCACTCTGTGGGTGCTGGTTTGTATTTGTTTTTTCGGCAAGTATCAAGACTAACCCACTCTCTCCAACCCAGACCCGTCAACACTGACTATCCACCCTCCAGGAATGCCTCCGCTGCTGTGTGTGCACAGTTCTCTTCTTTCCCACCTCAGTACCGGGGTCCCGCCTTGTTCGTGGTGAGCGCAAGCATTACAGTGACTGACTGACGGGTGGGTGGGTGACTCACTGTCACAGGAGACCAGGTTTCGTAACACGTTTTTATACCGGGTTCATTTGATTGAGCAAAACAACGAGGTAAAATAAATTGTAATTTATTTCATGAAAAGACACACACAAAATGTAACACAATCTACAAGGTTAACACACTTATTGGGAAGGGGGCTAACGAATAAATCCATTTTTGGAACGAAATTCCTTAAGATTACCTTTTTTAGAGCACTTTTCAATGACCGGTAGTTACTCACAAAAGTCCTGGAACTCTTTTCGGCGCAATGCTGCGTTCTAAAAAGCTGGTCTTAGAAACTTTTCAGAGTTCAAAATCCTTGAAGCCGGCTCGCGTCTATTCAGTTCTGAGCATCTTTGAATTTCCCGCTGTTGGTTTGGCGCTTGGAATCTGTGCTCCTGATTGGCTGCAAGCTCTCTTAAGGGTTTCAGGCTCTCATCCACTAACCTGGGCAGCCTATCAGAGTGTGGGAATTCTCCTGCCAACCAATCACCGATTTGCCGGTATTGTAAAGCCGGGAGGGCACCTTTTCTCAGGTTGTAAAGGGGCATGCGCCAACCTGGCACCTCTGCCTCTTTGCATACTAAGCCCACCTGCGGCCCAGGCTCCACAGGGTCTGGGATATGGCAAATAGTGGCCGGATAGCCCTGTGTTAGCCAAGAATGCGGGTACTCAAGCGGAACTGCAGTACTCCTCCTGTTCTAACACCGTGGCATCTCTGAGGCTTTCAAATACGGACTCCGCACAGGCCCAGAGGCTCCAAGCTTGGTAGCCATCTGGGCTTTCTGGAATTCATGACTTGGAAATCCCACAGTTCATTTACAGGCTATCAATATATATACCTATCAAACATATAACCATTTAATAAAATATATTGTGTCCTGTTTCTGCGTGCTAAAAGTTATGAGTTCCTATTCTGGTGTCAGGGGTGGAGTGAGTGTATCATTTACCTACAGTCACCAGCCTCATTCCTAGCACATGAGAAAATAACTTTAAAAACTTTTAGACACTGCAAACATGCTCAGCTGTATCACCTAGCTGGAGCAGCCCCTGAACCCCTACTCTAAGGCTCTTGGTACCTGGGCATGTATCTGGGTACCTCTGCTATACTGGGGAACCCCTGCTACACTAGAGGTTCAGGGTATAACTGCAGATATAGTTTAACCCCTTCATACCCATTTACCTTGTCTGGATGAGGCTGCAGCAGGGATCCTGGCTGTGAGTTGTAATAGCGCTTTCAGCGTCAGAGTTTGGCGGAGTTATGTACTTGGCTGTATCCGAGAATATCACTCAATCTCCGGATACAATTTTTGGGGTATCCCATAACTCCGGATCCCTGATACATAGACACAGAGACACATTCTGTAAAGACTTTCTCTGGCGAACCCTCCCTGAAACTTACAGCCTTGAAATCTCCCGGTCCCAGCACCCCAGTACTTTACTGATGAGCCTGGTTAACCCCTTCACCGTCATACTGACTGACACTTCGGTGCGTGGGTGGGTGACTGACACTGGTGGGGGTGGGTGACTCACTGATACTTGGGTGTGTGACTGACTTGGGTGGCTGGGTGACTGGCTCTTGGGTGGGTGGGTGGGTGACTGATGGGTGGGTGACTGACTGACACTTGGGTGGATGGGTGACTGACTGATACTTGGGTGGGTGACTGACTGACACTTGGGTGGGTGACTGACTGACACGTGGGTGGGTGGGTGACTGACAGGTTGGTGGGTGACTGACTGACACTGGTGTGGGTGGGTGACTCACTGATACTTGGGTGGGTGGGTGACTGACTTGGGTGGCTGGGTGACTGGCTCTTGGGTGGGTGGGTGACTGACTGACACTTGGGTGGGTGACTGACTGACTGACATGTGGGTGGGTGGGTGACTCACTGATACTTGGGTGGGTGACTTACTTGGGTGGTTGGGTGACTGGCTCTTGGGTGGGTGGGTGACTGGCTCTTGGGTGGGTGGATGGGTGACTCAGTGGGTGGGTGACTGACTGACTGGTGGGTGGGTGACTGACACTTGTGTGACTGACTGACACTTGGGTGGGTGACTGACTGATACTTGGGTAGGTGACTGACTGACTGACACTTGGGTGGGTGACTGACACTTGGGTGACTGACTGACACTTGGGTGGGTGACTGACGGACACTAGGGTGGGTGACTGACGGACACTTGGGTGGGTGACTGACGGACACTTGGGTGGGTGACTGACTGACACTTGGGTGGGTGACTGACTGACACTTGGGTGGGTGACTGACTGACACTTGGGTGGGTGACTGACTGACACTTGGGTGGGTGACTGACACTTGGGTGGGTGACTGACTGACACTTGGGTGGGTGACTGACAGGTGGGTGACTGACTGACACTAGGGTGGATTTGTGACTGACTGACACGTGGGTGGGTGACACTTGGGTGAGTAACTATGACTGACTTTGGGTTGGTGTCTGTATTTATTCACACCACCACCCACACACACTCCAACACAGACACTCCCACACAGACACACACACTGTCACGTGTGCTCACCACAAACAAGACTGGACCGCAGGGCTGAGGTGGGGATGTATCTAACCGCTGCCCTACAACCGGAGGGCAGGTCCGGATTGCAGAATCGGTGTGGGTAGCCGGGTCAGGGTAGGAGAGTTCGGTTATGTCGTGGTCCGGGGTTGGAGAGAGGAGAGTAGTCAGTATCTGTAAGCCGTGCTCGAGGAGAGGAAAGAGCAGGGGTCCAATAACAAGCCAAAGTTCAGGGGCGCACGAGGAGCGTGGCGCAAGGTGGGCGCATCGCCAGGGAGAGTAGGCGCCGTGGTGATGGTGTGGGGCGTATCTCCGTGGCCAGAGTATTGCATCGGTGCGCACGCACAGAGGTCTGCGCACATCACAGGTACTGCTGCATGATGCGTGATGAGGAGGAAGCCCAGCGGCGATCCTGATCGTACCCCCCCTTCAGGTGAGACCTCCGAACGACCCAGAGTAGGCTTCAAAGGGAACTTGTGGTGAAAGGCCCAAACCAATCTGGAAGCGTAATCCTGTTCCTGAGGGATCCTTTCACGTTTTTCTGGGCCAAAATCCCTCCAATGAACGAGGTATTGCAGTTTCCCCCTTGATACTCTGGAGTCGAGGATTGCCTGCACCTCAAACTCCTATTGACCCTCCGCAAGAACAGGCTGAGGTGGCACGTCCCGAATGGACGATTGAGGATCCTGGATAAATGACTTCAGTAGTGAGATGTGAAAGGCGGAAGGGATCTTCATGGTTGCCAGCAGTTTAAGCCGGTAGGTGACAGGATTGATCTTCTCAGTAATGACAAAAGGGCCAATGAATCTGGGTGCCAATTTGGGTGAAGAGATCTTAAGATGAATATTTTTCGTAGAAAGCCAGACCTTTTGTCCAGGAGAGTAAGATGGAGTCTCCCGACGGTGACGATCAGCTTGTTTCTTTTGCATATTGACGGCGTGTCTCAGGTTCCTTTGAATTTTCTCCCAAGAATCTTGAAGGCACTGGATTTTGTCCTCGGCGCCGGAAACTCCAGATCTGGAGACTGTGGAAGGAAGAGCCGAGGGATGGAATCCATAATTTGGGAAAAAAGGAGATTGTTGAGTGGATTCATTTCTAAGATTATCGTGTGATAACTCTGCCCATGGGAGGAGATCAGACCAATTGTCCTGGGCATCTGAGATAAAACAGTGAATGAACTGTTCTAATGACTGATTAGTCCGTTCTGTTTGTCCATTAATTTGCGGATGGTACCCAGATGAAAAATGAAGTCAAATGCCCAGACTTTGGCAGAAGGTCCTTGTGGCGGGGGGAGGATTAATCAGGCCTAAAATAAAGGTTATACCCGGCTGATTAATCCTGACCCACAGTGGGAAGGAGGGGGTTAAACTGATTTGCTATGTATTACTGTGTTTGCCCTGTCCCAGACGTTTTTATTTCCCCATTTGCAAGCCATTCCCTGCTTGCTATGTTAAAAGTCAAACTGCATTGCTTGCTATACCCTCTAACCGACACACAATGGTGTAGGAGAGCCCAACACTAGCCCTGATTGGAAAAGTGTGTAGAAGCTGCAGATTTTAAATGTAAGGCAGGATGTATTTTTGTAAGCCTGGGAAGGAATTCCTCAGGCACACAGCTGTGAGATGGGTGAATGAGCTGGGGGTATTTTTATGACTGAGCCTCAAAGGGGTCTCGCTGATTTAGCGTCCTCCTATCTCAAAGAGTGTTAGTCATGAAAAGACCCAGAGACCCACAGTATATACAAAACTAGCATACTGATGCATAACAGATGCCAGCTATTGACACCTACACTGGCGACACACTTTATTCGAGCTCGGCTAGTCCCACGAATTCAGGTATACTCGGGTGTATTGAGGTTTGTGACTGTTTTCTGCCCGAGTGCATTGCGTTATTTTCCAGGCAGGGATTGAAGCATTTTATTCCCGCTGGCTGCAATACTGCACAGTATATATATATATATATACTGCATTACAATTCATGAATTTATGCCATCTGGTAGACACGCGAAGCATTGCAGCCTATTAAATCCTAATCATTATCATTTAACAGATCAGCCGCCCGTCAGCCAGGCATGAACCATGGCTGGGAAGGCAAACGCAACGGAACTTGTCAGAGGTGAGGAGCGGCGCATTCCAGGTATCTGCCAGGTACATATTGGGTATTTGCTCGAATAAAGTGTGTCGCAGCAGTATGGGTCAAAAATCAGACTCAGCGGTGCCAAGGTATGGGTGTATCCCAGGTATGCTAAGTGGCATGGGTGTCAACCTGACCCATGCGCCCTGCCCACCGGACAGCCTTTTTGCCCGGTCTTTTAAACTGCGGGCAACCTGGCTATTGGTGGGTTAAAATTGTTCCCACAAGGGGATTGGATCCACAGCTTTGGCCAGTCTATAACCGTGGCTCCCAAGGTGTCCCCAGGGTGATTCCTGAAGTTTGATCTATGATGTAAAGATGCAAGACTTTGTTCCAGCACAGCGGCAACCGGTCCAGGAGAGAAGCGGTTAATAACAACGTAACCAAGGATTTGCCCCAAACTTCGGAATTCATTAGCCCTGGTGACTCTGGAACGAATTTTAATGAAGTTCCACTAAATACTTTTTAGGTGGCTGCGATATCAGATCGGCAAGTGGCGATCTGGCCACAGAACTTTTAAACCAAGGCTGCATTTCTGGCGCTTGCAAGCAAAGGACAATTTATTTTGTTCCCTTATCCCAGTAAGTGTTGTTTTAAGTGTATTCTGCAGATGTCGTGTGTTTGTCTATCAAGGAAATAAATCACAATTTATTTTGCAACTTGTTCTGTTCAACCAAGTACCCAGAAATATAAATGTGTTGGTAAAGTTGGTGTCCATCATGACAACCCTCCAGAATCGGGAGTTGAATTGGGAGCCTCGGTCTAGACAATGACTTGCGGAGTACCATGGAGTCTGAAAATCTCCTTAATGAGATCTCCGAGAGTTTGAGAGCACTAGGCAAACCTTTAAGTGGGATGAAGTACGCCTGTTTAGAAAATTGATCCACGACCACCAGTATAGTATCCATCCTTCAGAGCTGGGTAACTCAACGATAAAGTCCATCGCGAGATGCGTCCATGGGAGATCTGGAATTGGCAGCTGTTGAAGAAGGCCTGACGGCATGTTGCGAGGCGTCTTATTCTGGGCGCATGTGTTGCACGAAGCAAATTTTTTTTTAGTGTCCTTGCACATGCTTGACCACCAGAAGGTGTGCTCCAACAAGTCGATCGTTCTCCTGGGGCCAGGATGACCAGCTGTTTTGGAAGTATGACCCCATTCCATCATTCTCCTATGGAAATTCGTTGGAGTGAACAGGCGTACTTCTGGAACCTTGAGGCCTACAAGGATGTTACGTTGAGCCCTGGTAATGTGTGGTAAGACGTCAAAGGTGTTGGCAGACAAAATACGTGTGGGAGGAAGTACAGGTGCAGCCACGAGTATTAGAACTCTTGCCTGGGAAATTCTGGGGCAATCTCACAGTAAATGCCTTAACTTGCTGCAACATTGCTTAACATTTCTGTGAGACTCTTAATGGCCCTTCGGATTAACACAGCAGGGGTCCCTGCAGTCCCATTTAGTTTGTATGGGACTGCAGGGACCCCGTCTGTGTTAATCCGATGAGCCATTAAGAATCTCACAGAAATGTTAAGGCAAAGTTGCAGCAAGTTGAGGCATTTACTGTGAGACTGCCCCAGAATCTCACAGGATTTTCCAGGTAAGTGTTCTAATAATGGAGGCTGCATCTCTATAGTCTGTTGACGATCCTCTGCTCTGTCCTCCACCAGGAATTGTCTGGATAGTGCATTGGCTTTTACGTTTTTGGAACCAGGAATATATGATATAACAAAATTAAAACGGGTGAAAAATAAGGACCACCGTGCCCATCGTGACCCCAAGCGACGCGCACCTTCAATGTTGAGTAGATTCCTGTGGTCTGTCAGGATAGTGACAGGAGTCTCTGTACCCTCAAGAAGATGTCATTCTTCTAATTCCATTTTTATTGAAAGGAGTTCACAGTTTCCTACATTGTAGTTCCTCTCTGCAGTAGAATTTTTTTTTTTTACAAAAAAAACGCACAGGGATGCAGATGGAGCTGAGGGTTTTTCCTCTGAGACAGTATTTCCCCAACTCCTACGTCGGAGGCATTTACTTCCAGCGTGAAAGGTAACCCTGGGTCTGGGTGTACCAAGTTGGGAGCAGAAGAAAAAGCTTTCTTTCATTTTTCAAAAGCTGTGGTGGCTTCGGGAGACCAGTGTGCTGGATCAGCTCCTTTTTGGGTTAAAGACGTGATCGGTGCTACTATAGACGAGAAGTTTTGAATAAATCGCCAATAATAATTTGTGAATTCAATAAATCTTTGGACGGCTTTAAGAGATAACGAACATGGCCAATCCATGACTGCTTTGACCTTGTCGGGGTCCATGGCGAGTAAGGTGTCTGAAATAATGTAGGAGGTTGAAGTTTGGTGAAACTGGCATTTCTCCAGTTTAGCAATGGGGATATTTTCCTGTAGCCTTTGAAGAACTTGTTTCACATGTACTGGATGTTTCTGAATGTTTTTGGAGTAGATCAAAATGTCATCCAGGTACTGTACACGATTACATGTTGGTCTAGCAGGTCCCTGAAGATTTCGTTAACGAAGTCTTGGAATACAGCTGGCGCATTGCAGAGACCAAACGGCATCACTAGGTACTCGTAGTGCCAATCGCGATTATTCAAGGCCGTTTTCTACTAGACTCCCCGACCAATACTTTCCAAGTTGTAGGGCCCTTGTAGATCCAACTTGGTAAAAATGTAGCCTATCGAACAGTTCGGAGATCAACGGAATAGGATAACGATTTTTGACAGTAATCTTTTTGAGACCGCGATAGTCTATACAAGGACGGAGTGATCCATCTTTCTTTTTTATGAAAAAGAAGCCTGCGCCAGCAGGTGAGGAAGATTTTCAAATAAAGCCCCTCTGAAGATTCTCCTCAATGTACTGTTTCATAGCTTTGTTCTCAGGCAGAGACAGTGGATAGGAGCAACCTCTAGGCGGAATGACACAGGGCAACAAGTCGATGGGACAATCATACGGGCGATGCGGTGGAAGTTCCTCATCCTGAACCTTGTCAAAGACATCCCGAAATTCTTTATACATGTAGCGGTCATGTAAAATGCCTACAGTCATCTCTCCTGCTGGCAGTAAGGCCTGGTAAGTGTGGGCATGCCAGTATTAATCATGGAGGTTTTCCCTCACACCCTGGTGGGGTGCCCTGTGTATGGCTGGGACTGGTCACATGCTCTGACTCCATGGTTAGTGATGTCAGAGGTGTGTCAGCTTCAGAAGCTTACATAAGGCACAGCACTGTGTTAAAAAGTTAGTCTATTCTGGGAGGAGTTCTAGTTCAAGTTCTACTAGCATGTCAGTTATGTTATAGTAACTCCATGGGAGACTGTGTCCAGGGACCTGGCACAGGACAGTGATTCCTGCGGGAATAGTGAATCCCTGATCTAGGTGACGTACCTAACTAAAGGGAGCACGGGCGAGATGATCGGCTGAATATACCCCATTGTGGAGGGCAGTTGCCCTGCCGTGTCAATAAAGATGTGTTCAGTCAGAAACCCTCTCGTGTACCTGTGTGGAATGAGTGTACAGAGAGGAGCACCACGGAGGAGTTCCTCGTCAGGATCATCCCCTTGCGGACGCAGGGACCCTGGTGAGGTGGAGGCGCTGCACTGGAACTAGGTGAGACTCAGCACACTACCTCAGCTGCCTGTCTGGACGGGTCCTCCCCACGCACCATCATGCGGGAGACTCAGGAGTCCTGAAGCCAACAGGTGCACCACCAGACATACCTACACTGTAATGGGGGCCGGTTAGACCACAGGGGCCAATGTGAGATTGGGTGGGTCAGACCAAAGTACAAATACCGTTACATACAGTTCTGTTATACAGATATGGAGCGTTGAGAGGGGAAATGGAAAGGTAGTAGTTCAAAGTGAATGGAACATTGGTTCAGGACCCCCCGACAACCAAGAAGTTCACCAGCATAACGGTTAGGGGTTGATAACCGGGGTTCATAAGTCCGGTCCACAGGAGCATGGCACAGGCGTGGCTGTCATGGTAGGGCAAGCCAAATACACCTCTATTTTTAAGGGATCAGTCACAAGGCAAAACATGCAGTAAAATAAATTGTGGTTTATTCGGATAAGACCTCGGAAACACACAGAAATACAAGAAACAGAGAATATACACACTTACAGGGGTCTGGGGAAGAGATCTACCCTTTCCTAGTTGCAAGGCGCCTGTTCAGCAAAGGCTTACCTTGATAGGGCCCTGGTTTTGGTCTCCTGGACCGAAATCCAGCCTGCTGGCTAGGCCTCCCCATGCTTTCCTGTGTGAATAGCACTTTAACAGAAGCACCTTTGAGAGGCCCGCCAGCAGCTGCTTGTCTTCCAATCTCCAACAGGAAAAAGAGAGAGAGCTGCTTTTACTGCACGCTCTTATATAGGCTAGATTCCTATCTAAATCATTGAGGAGTGTAATAGCCAATTACAGCAGGGATTGAAATGACGCATTCCCTGACAGGAGGGATAAATTCAAAACTTGCCAATAGAAACCTTGCTTATCAGTTTTGACATACAGGGCCGTTTTTCCTTGGCTCCGCTGTGTCTATTAAAACAAAGACTTTCTAATCTTAATATCCTGTTCACCAAATGGTTTTCCCCCTCTGCAATCCCTCTAATCTTTGAACTATGGATTCTATGCAAACTAGCTAGCATCTTGACCATATGCCTGTGCTTTCTGTATAGAACCTTATAGTAAACATTAAAACACAATATAAAGTACACTTCCTTACAGAATATACTTTGGGGGACCTTATACTTATAAGGGAAATAAATTGGGGAGATTTGGGCTTGGAATCCCTATCTGAGCTGGGGCATTGAAATGCTAATCCACATGTAATTCACATGCTAATTCACACCATTCTTATGGTGGCCTTTCCTTCTCCCACACTCCGCGCCCTGATGGCAGGGGTGGAGGTGTGGGGCTCCTGCTCTCCTCTCTCTGCCGTTACCGAACTCTTCCTATTCCCCCCTCTCTTGCCTTTCCCTCCTTTGAGGTTCACACTGTCCAGATCTTCTCTCCTCTCCCTGTTCATGTGGCGGTCATCTATCGCCCACCTACCTCTACTCATCCCCCTTCTGCCTTTCTCTCTCACTTTGAATCCTGGCTCTCTTTCTTTCTCTCCTCAGACTCCCCTGTTCTTCTCCTTGGGGACTTCAATTGCCACATTGATGACCCCTCTCTCCCTTGGGCTTCCCGCTTTCTTTCTCTAACCTCTTCTTTTGGCCTTCAACAGTGGACTGCAGCCAGCACCCACAAGGATGGCCACTATTTAGACCTGGTTTTCACTAAAAACTTCTCTCTCTCTGATTTCTCCATTTCCCCTTTTCCTCTCTCTGACCATCACCTCATCTCATTCTCTCTATCTCGCTTCTCCCCTTCTCCACCTCCATCTACCCCCCAGTTCTGCAGAAACCTGCGCTCTATTCACTTACCTGACTTTGAGTCCACGTTACACTCCTCCCTCTCCTCTCTGAGGTCTGCTACAGACCCTGACAAACTGGTCAGGAACTACAACTCTGTCTTGTCCTCCTCTCTTGATCTACATGCCCCGCTTTCTCTCTGCCGCACTCGCCCTTTTAACCCTAGACCCTGGTTAAATTCCCACATGCACATGCTGCATTCCTCCACTCGTTCCTCTGAACGCCTCTGGAAGAAATCTCATACTCTCGCAGACTTCCTTCACTACAAATTTATGCTATCCTGTTTCAACTCTGCCCTCTCGCAAGCTAAACAAGCCTATTTTTCTTCACTAATCAACATGCACAAGTCTAACCCACGCAGACTGTTCTCTGTCTTTGATACTCTACTCAAACCACCCTCAGCTGCCTCTCCTTCCTCCATCTCCGCTCAGGACTTTGCTGACTATTTTAAGGAAAAGGTGGAATCCATATGTCAGAACATCCCCTCTGTTTCTTCCTCCCATCCTACACCTCTTCCTAACTCTCCTCCTGCCTTCCTTGACTCTTTTTCTCAGAGGAGGATACTGTTGATCGCCTCTTCTCCCTCTACCACTTGCCCTCTTTGACCCCATTCCCTCCCATCTCCTCAAACCTCTTGCTCCTACAATAATCCCTACGCTCACACACATTTTTAACTCCTCCCTCTGCTCTGGAACCTTTCCATCCTCCTTCAAACATGCAACAGTCATACCATTACTCAAAAACAGCAAGCTTGACCCAACCTGTTTTTCTAACTATCGACCTGTCTCCCTCCTGCCTTTTGCCTCTAAACTCCTTGAACGTCTTGTATTCTCTCACTTGCTCCATTTTCGCAACACCTATTCTCTCCTAGACCCTCTACAATCTGGCTTCCGCACTGCTCACTCCACGGAAACAGCCTTCACTAAAATAACTGACGACCTCCATGCTGCCATAGACAGAGGTCATTACACTCTGCTCATATTACTCGACCTCTCTGCAGCATTTGACACCTTGGACCACCCTCTTCTCCTTCACATTCTCCATACTCTTGGTATTAGGAACAAAGCTCTATCCTCGATCTCATCCTACCTCTCCTATCGTACTTCCAGTGTCTCTTCTGCTAACACCTCCTTCTCCTCTATTGATCTCTCTGTGGGGGTACCCCAGGGCTCTGTCCTGGGACCTCTTCTCTTTTCTCTGTACACACTCTCTCTAGGTGACCTAATAACATATTTTGGGTTTAATTATCACCTCTATGCTGACGACACACAAATATACTTTTCAACACCCGACCTTACACCTGCTGTACAAACCAAAGTTTCTGAATGTCTCTCTGCTATATCATCCTGGATGGCCCTCCGCCGCCTTAAAAACTCAACATGGCTAAAACAGAGCTCCTCATACTTCCTGCCAAACCTGGCCCTACTACCTCCTTCCACATTACTGTTGGAACTACGATCATTCACCCAGTAGCCCAAGCACGCTGCCTCCTCTCTCACATTCGCCCATCACATTCAAAACATTTCTAAAACCAGTCGCTTTTTCCTCTGCAATATACAAAGATACGCCCTTTCCTCTGTTCCTCGACTGCTAAAACTCTGACTCAGGCCCTCATTCTCTCCCGTCTTGATTACTGTAACCTCCTGCTGTCCGGCCTTCCTGCCTCTCACCTGTCTGCCCTACAATCTATCCTAAACGTTGCTGCCAGAATCACTCTACTCTTTCCTAGATCTGTCTCAGCATCTCCCCTCATGAAATCCCTCTCCTGGCTTCCAATCAAATCCCGCATCTCACACTCCATTCTTCTCCTCACTTTTAAAGCTTTACACTCTTCTGCCCCTCCTTACATCTCAGCCCTAATTTCTCGTTATGCACCATCCCGACTCTTGCGTTCTTCTCAAGGATGTCTTCTTTCTACCCCCTTTGTATCTAAAGCCCTCTCCCGCCTTAAACCTTTCTCACTGACTGCCCCACACCTCTGGAAGGCCATTCCCCTCAGTACCCGACTAGCACCCTCTCTCACTGACTGCCCCACACCTCTGGAAGGCCCTTCCCCTCAGTAC
>NC_134493.1:23025309-23037809 GCF_040206685.1 Ascaphus truei | reverse complement strand
CGCTGCGGTGTTAGGGGCGCTGCGGTGCTTGTGGCGCTGCGTTGCTAGTGGCGCTGCGGTGTTAGCGCCGTTGCGGTGCTAGTGGCGCTGCGGTGCTAGTGGCGCTGCGGTGTTAGTGGTGCTGTGGTGTTAGTGGCGCTGCGGTGTTAGTGGCGCTGCGGTGTTAGTGGCGCTGCGGTTCTAGTGGCGTTAGTGGTTTTAGTGGCGCTGCGGTGTTAGTGGTGTTAGTGGCGGTGAGGGGTTAGTGGCGCTGCGGTGTTAGTGGTGTTAGTGGTGTTAGTGGCGCTTCGGTTTTAGTGGCGCTGCGGTGTTAGTGGCGCTGCAATGTTAGTGGCGCTGCGGTGTTTGTGGCGTTAGTGGTGTTAGTGGTGCTGCGGTGTTAGTGGCGTTAGTGGTGTTAGTGGCGCTGTGGTGTTAGTGGCGCTGCAGTGTTAGTGGCGCTGCGGTGTTAGTGGTGTTAGTGGCGCTGCGGTGTTAGTGGTGTTAGTGGCGCTGCGGTGTTAGTGGCGCTGCGGTATTAGTGGTGTTAGTGGCGCTGCGGTGTTAGTGGCGCTGTGGTGTTAGTGGTGTTAGTGGCGCTGCAGTGTTAGTGGTGTTAGTGGCGCTGCGGTGTTAGTGGCGCTGCGGTGTTAGTGGTGTTAGTGGCGCTGCGGTGTTAGTGGCGCTGCAAGGTGTTTGTGGCATTAGTGGTGTTAGTGGTGCTGCGGTATTAGTGGCGTTAGTGGTGTTAGTGGCGCTACGGTGTTAGTGGTGTTAGTGGCGCTGCGGCGTTAGTGGCGCTGCGGTGTTAGTGGTGATGCGGTGTTAGTGGCATTAGTGGTGTTAGTGGTGTTAGTGGCGCTGCGGTGTTAGTGGCGCTGCGGTGTTAGTGGCGCTGCGGTGTTAGTGGTGTTAGTGGTGTTAGTGGCGCTGCGGTGTTACTTTTATGTCTGAAGTATATAATATAAGTATATAAAAATGTAGCCTATCGAACAGTTCGGAGATCAACGGAAGAGGATAACGATTTTTGACAGTAATCTTTTTGAGACCGCGATAGTCTAGACAAGGACGGAGTGATCCATCTTTCTTTTTTATGAAAAAGAAGCCTGCGCCAGCAGGTGAGGAAGATTTTCAAATAAAGCCCCTCTGAAGATTCTCCTCAATGTACTGTTTCATAGCTTTGTTCTCAGGCGGAGACAGTGGATAGGAGCAACCTCTAGGCGGAATGACACAGGGCAACAAGTTGATGGGACAATCATACGGGCGATGCGGTGGAAGTTCCTCATCCTGAACCTTGTCAAAGACATTCCGAAATTCTTTATACAGTTCTGTTATACAGATATGGAGCGTTGAGAGGGGAAATGGAAAGGTAGTAGTTCAAAGTGAATGGAACATTGGTTCAGGACCCCCCGACAACCAAGAAGTTCACCAGCATAACGGTTAGGGGTTGATAACCGGGGTTCATAAGTCCGGTCCACAGGAGCATGGCACAGGCGTGGCTGTCATGGTAGGGCAAGCCAAATACACCTCTATTTTTAAGGGATCAGTCACAAGGCAAAACATGCAATAAAATAAATTGTGGTTTATTCGGATAAGACCTCGGAAACACACAGAAATACAAGAAACAGAGAATATACACACTTACAGGGGTCTGGGGAAGAGATCTACCCTTTCCTAGTTGCAAGGCGCCTGTTCAGCAAAGGCTTACCTTGATAGGGCCCTGGTTTTGGTCTCCAGGACCGAAATCCAGCCTGCTGGCTAGGCCTCCCCATGCTTCCCTGTGTGAATAGCTCTTTAACAGAAGCACCTTTGAGAGGCCCGCCAGCAGCTGCTTGTCTTCCAATCTCCAACAGGAAAAAGAGAGAGAGAGAGCTGCTTTTACTGCACGCTCTTATATAGGCTGGATTCCTATCTAAATCATTGAGGAGTGTAATAGCCAATTACAGCAGGGATTGAAATGACGCATTCCCTGACAGGAGGGATAAATTCAAAACTTGCCAATAGAAACCTTGCTTATCAGTTTTGACATACAGGGCCGTTTTTCCTTGGCTCCGCTGTGTCTATTAAAACAAAGACTTTCTAATCTTAATATCCTGTTCACCAAATGGTTTTCCCCCTCTGCAATCCCTCTAATCTTTGAACTATGGATTCTATGCAAACTAGCTAGCATCTTGACCATATGCCTGTGCTTTCTGTATAGAACCTTATAGTAAACATTAAAACACAATATAAAGTACACTTCCTTACAGAATATACTTTGGGGGACCTTATACTTATAAGGGAAATAAATTGGGGAGATTTGGGCTTGGAATCCCTATCTGAGCTGGGGCATTGAAATGCTAATCCACATGTAATTCACATGCTAATTCACACCATTCTTATGGTGGCCTTTCCTTCTCCCACACTCCGCGCCCTGATGGCAGGGGTGGAGGTGTGGGGCTCCTGCTCTCCTCTCTCTGCCGTTACCGAACTCTTCCTATTCCCCCCTCTCTTGCCTTTCCCTCCTTTGAGGTTCACACTGTCCAGATCTTCTCTCCTCTCCCTGTTCATGTGGCGGTCATCTATCGCCCACCTACCTCTACTCATCCCCCTTCTGCCTTTCTCTCTCACTTTGAATCCTGGCTCTCTTTCTTTCTCTCCTCAGACTCCCCTGTTCTTCTCCTTGGGGACTTCAATTGCCACATTGATGACCCCTCTCTCCCTTGGGCTTCCCGCTTTCTTTCTCTAACCTCTTCTTTTGGCCTTCAACAGTGGACTGCAGCCAGCACCCACAAGGATGGCCACTATTTAGACCTGGTTTTCACTAAAAACTTCTCTCTCTCTGATTTCTCCATTTCCCCTTTTCCTCTCTCTGACCATCACCTCATCTCATTCTCTCTATCTCGCTTCTCCCCTTCTCCACCTCCATCTACCCCCCAGTTCTGCAGAAACCTGCGCTCTATTCACTTACCTGACTTTGAGTCCACGTTACACTCCTCCCTCTCCTCTCTGAGGTCTGCTACAGACCCTGACAAACTGGTCAGGAACTACAACTCTGTCTTGTCCTCCTCTCTTGATCTACATGCCCCGCTTTCTCTCTGCCGCACTCGCCCTTTTAACCCTAGACCCTGGTTAAATTCCCACATGCACATGCTGCATTCCTCCACTCGTTCCTCTGAACGCCTCTGGAAGAAATCTCATACTCTCGCAGACTTCCTTCACTACAAATTTATGCTATCCTGTTTCAACTCTGCCCTCTCGCAAGCTAAACAAGCCTATTTTTCTTCACTAATCAACATGCACAAGTCTAACCCACGCAGACTGTTCTCTGTCTTTGATACTCTACTCAAACCACCCTCAGCTGCCTCTCCTTCCTCCATCTCCGCTCAGGACTTTGCTGACTATTTTAAGGAAAAGGTGGAATCCATATGTCAGAACATCCCCTCTGTTTCTTCCTCCCATCCTACACCTCTTCCTAACTCTCCTCCTGCCTTCCTTGACTCTTTTTCTCAGAGGAGGATACTGTTGATCGCCTCTTCTCCCTCTACCACTTGCCCTCTTTGACCCCATTCCCTCCCATCTCCTCAAACCTCTTGCTCCTACAATAATCCCTACGCTCACACACATTTTTAACTCCTCCCTCTGCTCTGGAACCTTTCCATCCTCCTTCAAACATGCAACAGTCATACCATTACTCAAAAACAGCAAGCTTGACCCTACCTGTTTTTCTAACTATCGACCTGTCTCCCTCCTGCCTTTTGCCTCTAAACTCCTTGAACGTCTTGTATTCTCTCGCTTGCTCCATTTTCGCAACACCTATTCTCTCCTAGACCCTCTAAAATCTGGCTTCCGCACTGCTCACTCCACGGAAACAGCCCTCACTAAAATAACTGACGACCTCCATGCTGCCATAGACAGAGGTCATTACACTCTGCTCATATTACTCGACCTCTCTGCAGCATTTGACACCTTGGACCACCCTCTTCTCCTTCACATTCTCCATACTCTTGGTATTAGGAACAAAGCTCTATCCTCGATCTCATCCTACCTCTCCTATCGTACTTCCAGTGTCTCTTCTGCTAACACCTCCTCCTCCTCTATTGATCTCTCTGTGGGGGTACCCCAGGGCTCTGTCCTGGGACCTCTTCTCTTTTCTCTGTACACACTCTCTCTAGGTGACCTAATAACATATTTTGGGTTTAATTATCACCTCTATGCTGACGACACACAAATATACTTTTCAACACCCGACCTTACACCTGCTGTACAAACCAAAGTTTCTGAATGTCTCTCTGCTATATCATCCTGGATGGCCCTCCGCCGCCTTAAAAACTCAACATGGCTAAAACAGAGCTCCTCATACTTCCTGCCAAACCTGGCCCTACTACCTCCTTCCACATTACTGTTGGAACTACGATCATTCACCCAGTAGCCCAAGCACGCTGCCTCCCCTCTCACATTCGCCCATCACATTCAAAACATTTCTAAAACCAGTCGCTTTTTCCTCTGCAATATACAAAGATACGCCCTTTCCTCTGTTCCTCGACTGCTAAAACTCTGACTCAGGCCCTCATTCTCTCCTGTCTTGATTACTGTAACCTCCTGCTGTCCGGCCTTCCTGCCTCTCACCTGTCTGCCCTACAATCTATCCTAAACGTTGCTGCCAGAATCACTCTACTCTTTCCTAGATCTGTCTCAGCATCTCCCCTCATGAAATCCCTCTCCTGGCTTCCAATCAAATCCCGCATCTCACACTCCATTCTTCTCCTCACTTTTAAAGCTTTACACTCTTCTGCCCCTCCTTACATCTCAGCCCTAATTTCTCGTTATGCACCATCCCGACTCTTGCGTTCTTCTCAAGGATGTCTTCTTTCTACCCCCTTTGTATCTAAAGCCCTCTCCCGCCTTAAACCTTTCTCACTGACTGCCCCACACCTATGGAAGGCCATTCCCCTCAGTACCCGACTAGCACCCTCTCTCACTGACTGCCCCACACCTCTGGAAGGCCCTTCCCCTCAGTACCCGACTAGCACCCTCTGTATCCACCTTTAAGACCCACCTTAAGACACACTTGCTTAAAGAAGCATTTGAATAGCACTGTGGATATTCTGAACACATGATCCATAAAGCTTGGCCCCCTGCAGACGCACTTACCAGAACTCCCTCCTACTGTCTCTGTACGTTCTCCCTACCTACCAATTAGACTGTAAGCTCCTCGGGGCAGGGACTCCTCTTCCTTAATGTTACTTTTATGTCTGAAGCACTTATTCCCATGATTTGTTATTTATTTGATTACACATGTATTACTGCTGTGAAGCGCTATGTACATTAATGGCGCTATATAAATAAAGACATACAATACTATACAATAAGGAAACCCCTTTATTATTGTGTGCTGAGACTGTAAACATTGTTGCCTACGTCAGGGCATATTTTAAGCTTGGAACCAGTGTACTTGGCCAGCTGGGGGTAGAAAGGGCTGAAGCAAAGTTGAGTTATTTTCCCTAATGGGAATAGGTATTTTATTTTATGATTTGCTTGGCTTAAAGGGCCGGTTGGTGTATAATTTATTCCCTGTAAATAAAACTCCATATAGAGAAATACAGTCTTTCCGGCCTTAACTTGGGACTAATTGTGGGCATAACAATATAAACATTTGCGTTTAATAAAAGCTGTGTCCATTATACACCACATACAGTGTTAGCGTGTAACATGTGGTCATTTGTTAGTATTTTGCATTATTGTTTTCCCTTTGCACCAGCTACTTTATTATTTTCATTTATGGTGAGCGATGTGTCTTTGTGTGTCTGTTCCATTATACACCACATACAGTGTTAGCGTGTAACATGTGTTAGTGTCTGTTCCATTTTACACCACATACAGGGTTAGCGTGTAACATGTGTTAGTGTGTTATTGCGGTAGGAAAAGGGGCACTCAGGGGTTTGGTGACAGTGCAGGACATGAGGGGTTAAAAAGGGGAGCCCCTTCGCGTGACACAGAGAGGATGGGTTAATAATAACACATTGTGACACCACATGGGCACTTCCTCAATCACACAAACGCACAACACTCTGCAGCAGACACAGCGCGATGCTCTGCAGGAGAGACACCCCACCCAGGGATCCCCCCCGTCTGAGGGTCTGTGTGCTGGCAGGTAACCTCGGGGGAGACCCCTCTGTGCACATTGTGACACAAACACACACACACACACGCAGTGACACACACACACACACACACACACACACACACACACACACACACACACACACACACACACACACACACACACACACACACACACACACACACACACACACACACACACACACACACACACAGTGACCCACAGTGACACAGTGTCACTGTGACACACACACACAGTGTCACTGTGACACACACACACGCAGTGACACACACACACACACACGCAGTGACACACACACACACACACAGTGTTAGTGGCGCTGGGTTGTTAGTGGCGTTAGTGGTGTTAGTGGCGCTGCTGTGTTTGTGGTGTTAGTGGCGCTGCGGTGTTAGTGGTGTTAGTGGCGCTGCAGTGTTAGTGGCGCTGCGGTGTTTGTGGCGTTAGTGGCGCTGCGGTGTTAGTGGCGCTGCGGTGTTAGTGGCGCTGCGGTGTTTGTGGCGCTGCGGTGTTAGTGGTGTTAGTGGCGCTGCGGTGTTAGTGGCGCTGCGGTGTTAGTGGTGTTAGTGGCGCTGCGGTGTTAGTGGCGCATGCGGTGTTAGTGGCGCATGCGGTGTTAGTGGCGCTGCGGTGTTAGTGGCGCTGCGGTGAATGTGGCACTGCGGTGTTAGTGGCGCTGCAGTGTTAGTGGCGCTGCGGTGTTACTGGTGCTGCGGTGTTAATGGCGCTGCGGTGTTAGTGGTGCTGCGGTGCTAGTGGCGCTGCGGTGTTAGTGGCGCTGCAATGTTAGTGGCGCTGCGGTGTTAGTGGCGCTGCGGTTTTAGTGGCGCTGCGGTGTTAGTGGCGCTGCGGTGCTAGTGGCGCTGCGGTGCTAGTGGCGCTGCGGTGTTAGTGGCGCTGCAATGTTAGTGGCGCTGCGGTGTTAGTGGCGCTGCGGTGTTAGTGGCGCTGCGGTGTTAGTGGCGCTGCGGTGTTAGTGGCGCTGCGGTGTTAGTGGCGCTGCGGTGTTAGTGGTGCTGCGGTGTTAGTGGCGTTAGTGGTGTTAGTGGCGCTGCAGTGTTAGTAGCGCTGCGGTGTTAGTGGCGCTGCGGTGTTAGTGGCGCTGCGGTGTTAGTGCCGCTGCGGTGTTAGTGCCGCTGTGGTGTTAGTGGCGCTGCGGTGTTAGTGGCGCTGCGGTGTTAGTGGCGTTAGTGGTGTTAGTGGCGCTGCGGTGCTAATTGCGCTGTGGTGTTAGTGGTGCTGTGGTGTTAGTGGTGCTGCGGTGTTAGTGGCTTTAGTGGTGTTAGTGGCGCTGCGGTGTTAATGGTGTTAGTGGCGCTACGGTGTTAGTGGTGTTAGTGGTGCTGCGGTGTTGGTGGCGCTGCGGTGTTAGTGGCGCTGCAGTGTTAGTGGTGTTAGTGGCGCTGCGGTGTTGGTGGCGCTGCGGTGTTAGTGGCGCTGCGGTGTTAGTGGCGCTGCGGTGTTAGTGGTGTTAGTGGCGCTGCAGTGTTAGTGGCGCTGCGGTGTTAATGGTGTTAGTGGCGCTGTGGTGTTAGTGGTGTTAGTGGCGCTGCTGTGTTAGTGGTGTTAGTGGTGCTGCGGTGTTGGTGGCGCTGCGATGTTAGTGGCACTGCGGTGTTAGTGGCGCTGCGGTGTTAGTGGCGCTGCAGTGTTAGTGGCGCTGCGGTGTTAATGGTGTTAGCGGCGCTGCGGTGTTAATGGTGTTAGTGGCGCTGCGGTGTTGGTGGCGCTGCGATATTAGTGGCGCTGCGGTGTTAGTGGCACTGCGGTGCTAGTGGCGCTGCGGTGTTAGTGGCGCTGCGGTGTTAGTGGCGCTGCGGTGTTAGTGGCGCTGCGGTGTTAGTGGCGCTGCGGTGTTAGTGGCGCTGCGGTGTTAGTGGCACTGCGGTGCTAGTGGCGCTGCGGTGTTAGTGGCGCTGCGGTGTTAGTGGCGCTGCGGTGTTAGTGGCGCTGCGGTGCTAGTGGAGCTGCGGTGCTATTGGCGCTGCGGTGTTAGTGGCGCTGCGGTGTTAGTGGCGCTGCGGTGTTAGTGGAGCTGTGGTGCTAGTGGCGCTGCGGTGTTAGTGGCGCTGCGGTGCTAGTGGCGCTGCGGTGTTTGTGGCGCTGCGGTGTTAGTGGCGCTGCAATATTAGTGGCGCTGAGGTGCTAGGGGTGTTAGTGGCGCTGCGGTGTTAGTGGCGCTGTGGTGTTAGTGGTGTTAGTGGCGCTGCGGTGTTTATGGCGTTAGTGGTGCTAGTGGCGCTGCGGTGTTAGTGGCGCTGCGGTGTTAGTGGCGCTGCGGTGTTAGTGTTGTTAGTGGCGCTGCGGTGTTAGTGGCCTTAGTGGTGGTCGTGGCGCTGCGCTGTTAGCGGCGCTGCTGTGTTAGTGGCGCTGCGGTGTTAGTGGTGTTAGTGGTGTTAGTGGCCCTGCGGTGTTAGTTGCGCTGCAAGGTGTTTGTGGCGTTAGTGGTGTTAGTGGCGTTAGTGGTGTTAGTGGTGCTGCGGTGTTAGTGGCGCTGCGGTATTAGTGGTGTTAGTGGCGCTGCGGTGTTAGTGGCGCTGTGGTGTTAGTGGTGCTGCGGTGTTAGTGGTGTTGCGGTGTTAGTGGCGCTGCAGTGTTAGTGGCGCTGCGGTGTTAATGGTGTTAGCGGCGCTGCGGTGTTAATGGTGTTAGTGGCGCTGCGGTGTTGGTGGCGCTGCGATATTAGTGGCGCTGCGGTGTTAGTGGCACTGCGGTGCTAGTGGCGCTGCGGTGTTAGTGGCGCTGCGGTGTTAGTGGCGCTGCGGTGTTAGTGGCGCTGCGGTGTTAGTGGCGCTGCGGTGTTAGTGGCGCTGCGGTGTTAGTGGCACTGCGGTGCTAGTGGCGCTGCGGTGTTAGTGGCGCTGCGGTGTTAGTGGCGCTGCGGTGTTAGTGGCGCTGCGGTGTTAGTGGCGCTGCGGTGCTAGTGGAGCTGCGGTGCTATTGGCGCTGCGGTGTTAGTGGCGCTGCGGTGTTAGTGGCGCTGTGGTGCTAGTGGCGCTGCGGTGTTTGTGGCGCTGCGGTGTTAGTGGCGCTGCAATATTAGTGGCGCTGAGGTGCTAGGGGTGTTAGTGGCGCTGCGGTGTTAGTGGCGCTGTGGTGTTAGTGGTGTTAGTGGCGCTGCGGTGTTTATGGCGTTAGTGGTGCTAGTGGCGCTGCGGTGTTAGTGGCGCTGCGGTGTTAGTGGCGCTGCGGTGTTAGTGTTGTTAGTGGCGCTGCGGTGTTAGTGGCCTTAGTGGTGGTAGTGGCGCTGCGCTGTTAGCGGCGCTGCTGTGTTAGTGGCGCTGCGGTGTTAGTGGTGTTAGTGGTGTTAGTGGCCCTGCGGTGTTAGTTGCGCTGCAAGGTGTTTGTGGCGTTAGTGGTGTTAGTGGCGTTAGTGGTGTTAGTGGTGCTGCGGTGTTAGTGGCGCTGCGGTATTAGTGGTGTTAGTGGCGCTGCGGTGTTAGTGGCGCTGTGGTGTTAGTGGTGCTGCGGTGTTAGTGGTGTTAGTTGCGCTGCAGTGTTAGTGCCGCTGCGGTGTTAGTGGTGCTGCGGTGTTTGTGGCGTTAGTGGTGTTAGTGGTGATAGTGGCACTACGGTGTTAGTGGTGTTAGTGGCGCTGCGGCGTTAGTGCCGCTGCGGTGTTAGTGGTGCTGCGGTGTTTGTGGCGTTAGTGGTGTTAGTGGTGTTAGTGGCGCTGCGGTGTTAGTGGTGTTAGTGGTGTTAGTGGTGTTAGTGGCGCTGCGGTGTTAGTGGTGCTGCGGTGTTTGTGGCGTTAGTGGTGTTAGTGGTGTTAGTGGCGCTGCGGTGTTAGTGGCGTTAGTGGTGTTAGTGGCGCTGCGGTGTTAGTGGTGTTAGTGGTGTTAGTGGTGTTAGCGGCGCTGCGGTGTTAGCGGCGCTGCGGTGTTAGTGGCGCTGCGGTGTTAGTGGTGTTAGTGGCGCTGCGGTGTTAGTGGCCTTAGTGGCGCTGCGATGTTAGTGGTGTTAGTGGTGTTAGTGGCGCTGCGGTGTTAGCGGCGCTGCGCTGTTAGCGGCGCTGCTGTGTTAGTGGCGCAGCGGTGTTAGTGGCGCTGCGGTGTTAGTGGTGTTAGTGGCGCTGCGGTGTTAGTGGTGTTAGTGGCGCTGCGGTGCTAGTGGCGCTGAGGTGTTAGTGGCGCTGCGGTGTTAGTGGCGTTAGTGGTGTTAGTGGCGCTGCGGTGTTAGTGCCGCTGCGGTGTTAGTGGTGCTGCGGTGTTTGTGGCGTTAGTGGTGTTAGTGGTGTTAGTGGTGTTAGTGGCGCTGCGGTGTTAGTGGCGTTAGTGGTGTTAGTGGTGTTAGTGGTGTTAGTGGCGCTGCGGTGTTAGCGGCGCTGCGGTGTTAGTAGCGCTGCGGTGTTAGTGGCGCTGCGGTGTTAGTGGTGTTAGTGGCGCTGCGGTGTTAGTGGCCTTAGTGGTGGTAGTAGCGCTGCGGTGTTAGTGGTGTTAGTGGTGTTAGTGGCGCTGCGGTGTTAGTGGTGTTAGTGGTGTTAGTGGTGCTGCGGTGTTAGTGGTGTTAGTGGCGCTGCGCTGTTAGCGGCGCTGCTGTGTTAGTGGCGCTGCGGAGTTAGTGGCGCTGCGGTGTTAGTGGTGTTAGTGGCGCTGCGGTGTTAGTGGTGTTAGTGGCGCTGCGGTGTTAGTGGCGCTGCGGTGCTAGTGGCGCTGAGGTGTTAGTGGCGCTGAGGTGTTAGTGGCGTTAGTGGCGCTGCAGTGTTAGTGGCGCTGCGGTGTTAGTGGTGTTAGTGCCGCTGCAGTGTTAGTGGCGCTGCGGTGTTAGTGGTGTTAGTGGCGCTGCGGTGTTAGTGGTGTTAGTGGCGCTGCTGTGTTAGTGGCGTTAGTGGTGTTGGTGGCGCTGCAGTGTTAGTGGCGTTAGTGGTGTTGGTGGTGCTGCAGTGTTAATGGTGTTATTGGCGCTGCAGTGTTAGTGGCGCTGCGGTGTTAGTGGTGTTAGTGGCGCTGCGGTGCTAGTGGCGCTGCGGTGCTAGTGGCGCTGCGGTGTTAGTGGTGCTGCGGTGCTAGTGGCGCTGCGGTGTTAGTGGCGCTGCAGTGTTAGTGGCGTTAGTGGTGTTAGTGGCGCTGCGGTGTTAGTGGCGTTAGTGGTGTTAGTGGCGCTGCGTGGTTAGTGGCGCTGCGGTGTTAGTGGCGCTGCGGTGTTAGTGGTGTTAGTGGTGTTAGTGGCGCTGCGGGGTTAGTGGCGTTAGTGGTGTTAGTGGCGCTGCGGGGTTAGTGGCGCTGCGGTGTTAGTGGCGCTGCGGTGTTAGTGGTGCTGCGGTGTTAGTGGTGTTAGTGGTGTTAGTGGCGCTTCGGTTTTAGTGGCGCTGCGGTGTTAGTGGCGCTGCAATGTTAGTGCCGCTGCGGTGTTAGTGGCGTTAGTGGTGTTAGTGGCGCTGCGGTGTAAGTGGCGTTAGTGGTGTTAGTGGCGCTGTGGTGTTAGTGGCGTTAGTGGTGTTAGTGGCGCTGCGGGGTTAGTGGCGCTGCGGTGTTAGTGGCGCTGCGGTGTTAGTGGTGCTGCGGTGTTAGTGGTGTTAGTGGTGTTAGTGGCGCTTCGGTTTTAGTGGCGCTGCGGTGTTAGTGGCGCTGCAATGTTAGTGCCGCTGCGGTGTTAGTGGCGTTAGTGGTGTTAGTGGCGCTGCGGTGTAAGTGGCGTTAGTGGTGTTAGTGGCGCTGTGGTGTTAGTGGCGCTGCAGTGTTAGTGGTGTTAGTGGCGCTGCGGGGTTAGTGGTGTTAGTGTCGCTGCGGTATTAGTGGTGTTAGTGGCGCTGCGGTGTTAGTGGCGCTGTGGTGTTAGTGGTGTTAGTGGCGCTGCGGTGTTAGTGGTGTTAGTGGCGCTGCGGTGTTAGTGGCGCTGCGGTGTTAGTGGTGTTAGTGGCGCTGCGGTGTTAGTGGCGCTACGGTGTTAGTGGCGCTGCGGTGTTAGTTGTGTTAGTGGCGCTGCGGTGTTAGTGGCGCTGCGGTGTTAGCGGCGCTGCTGTGTTAGCGGCGCTGCGGTGTTAGTGGCGCTGCGGTGTTAGTGGCGCTGTGGTGTTAGTGACGCTGCGGTGCTAGTGGCGCTGCGGTGTTAGCGGCGCTGCGGTGTTAGCGGCGCTGCGGTGTTAGCGGCGCTACGGTGTTAGTGGCGCTGCGGTGTTAGTGGTGTTAGTGGAGCTGTGGTGTTAGTGGCGCTGCGGTGTTAGTGGCGCTGCGGTGTTAGTGGCGCTGCGGTGTTAGTGGCGATGCGGTGTTAGTTGCGCTGCGGTGTTAGTTGCGCTGCGGTGTTAGTGGCGCTGCGGTGTTAGTGGCGCTGTGGTGTTAGTGGTGTTAGTGGCGCTTCGGTGTTAGTGGCGCTGCGGTGTTAGTGGCGCTGTGGTGTTAGTGGCGCTGCGGTGTTAGTGGCGCTGCGGTGTTAGTGGCGCTGCGGTGTTAGTGGCGAT
>NC_134493.1:22983975-23025109 GCF_040206685.1 Ascaphus truei | reverse complement strand
GTGTGTCAGTGTAACTATGTGTATGTCACTGTGGGTATTTGTCTGTGTGTGTCTGTGTGTGTGTGTCAGTGTATCTATGTGTTTGTCACTGTGGGTAGTTGTGTGTGTGTGTGTGTGTGTGTGTGTGTGTGTGTGTGTGTGTGTGTGTGTGTGTGTGTGTGTGTGTGTGTGTGTGTGTGTGTGTGTGTGTGTGTGTGTGTGTGTGTGTGTCAGTGTATCTATGTGTTTGTCACTGTGGGTTTTGTTTTTGTGTGTCTGTGTGTGTGTGTGTCAGTGTATCTGTGTTTCTCACTGTGGGTATTTGTCTGTGAGTGTCTGTGTGTGTGTGTCACTGTATCTATGTGTTTGTCACTGAGGGTATTTGTCTGTGTGTGTGTGTGTGTGTCAGTGTATCTATGTGTTTGTCACTGAGGGTGTGTGTGTGTGTGTGTGTGTGTGTGTGTGTGTGTGTGTGTGTGTGTGTGTGTGTGTGTGTGTGTGTGTGTGTGTGTGTGTGTGTGTGTGTGTGTGTGTGTATCTGTATGTGTGTATCTATGTGTTTGTCACTGTGGGTATTTGTCTGTGTGTGTCTGTGTGTGTCAGTGTATCTATGTGTTTGTCACTGAGGGTATTTGTCTGTCTGTGTGTGTGTGTGTCAGTGTATCTATGTGTTTGTCACTGTGGGTATTTGTCTGTGTGTGGCTGTGTGTGTGTGTCAGTGTACTGTATCTGTGTGTTTGTCACTGAAGGTAGTTGTGTGTGTGTGTGTGTGTGTGTGTGTGTGTGTGTGTGTGTGTGTGTGTGTGTGTGTGTGTGTGTGTGTGTGTGTGTGTGTGTGTGTATCTATGTGTTTGTCACTGTGGGTATTTGTCTGTGTGTGGCTGTGTGTGTGTGTCAGTGTACTGTATCTATGTGTTTGTCACTGAAGGTAGTTGTGTGTGTGTGTGTGTGTGTGTGTGTGTGTGTGTGTGTGTGTGTGTGTGTGTGTGTGTGTGTGTGTGTGTGTGTGTGTGTGTGTGTGTGTGTGTGTGTGTGTGTGTGTATCTATGTGTTTGTCACTGTGGGTATTTGTCTGTGTGTGGCTGTGTGTGTGTGTCAGTGTACTGTATCTATGTGTTTGTCACTGAAGGTAGTTGTGTGTGTGTGTGTGTGTGTGTGTGTGTGTGTGTGTGTGTGTGTGTGTGTGTGTGTGTGTGTGTGTGTGTGTGTGTGTGTGTGTGTGTGTGTGTAAGTGTATCTATGTGTTTGTCACTGTGGGTATTTTTCTGTGTGTACAAAAATCCTGAATCTCACACTGAGATGTGTCGTTGCCGTGTTAGACAGGACTGTGGGGTCCTGGTAACAAGCTGGAGGGTACAGGTAAGTTTGTTTGTGTGTGTTTCTGTGTATCTATCACTGTGTGTGTGTATCTGTGTGTCTCTATCACTGTGTATGTGTGTATCTATCTGTGTGTACTGTATGTATCTAACACTGTGTGCGTGTAACTGTGAGCCAATAATAATAAACCGGAGTGTACAGGTGAGAGAGACTGTGTGTGTCACTGTGTGAGTGTGTGTTTGTGTCACAGTGACACTGTGTGTGTGTGTCACAGTGACACTTTGTGTTTGTGAGTCAAAGTGACACTGTGTCAGTGTGTGTCACTGTGTCACTGTGTGTGTGTGTGTGTGTGTCACTGCGTGTGTGTGTGTCACAGTGACACTGTGTGTGTGTGTCACAGTGACACTGTGTCACTGTGGGTCACTGTGTGTGTGTGTGTGTGTGTGTGTGTGTGTGTGTGTGTGTGTGTGTGTGTGTGTGTGTGTGTGTGTGTGTGTGTGTGTGTGTCACTGCGTGTGTGTGTGTGTGTTTGTGTCACAATGTGCACAGAGGGGTCTCCCCCGAGGTTACCTGCCAGCACACAGACCCTCAGACAGGGGGGATCCCTGGGTGGGGTGTCTCTCCTGCAGAGCATCGCGCTGTGTCTGCTGCAGAGTGTTGTGCGTTTGTGTGATTGAGGAAGTGCCCATGTGGTGTCACAATGTGTTATTATTAACCCATCCTCTCTGTGTCACGCGAAGGGGCTCCCCTTTTTAACCCCTCATGTCCTGCACTGTCACCAAACCCCTGAGTGCCCCTTTTCCTACCGCAATAACACACTAACACATGTTACACGCTAACCCTGTATGTGGTGTAAAATGGAACAGACACTAACACATGTTACACGCTAACACTGTATGTGGTGTATAATGGAAGAGACACACAAAGACACATCGCTCACCATAAATGAAAATAATAAAGTAGCTGGTGCAAAGGGAAAACAATAATGCAAAATACTAACAAATGACCACATGTTACACGCTAACACTGTATGTGGTGTATAATGGACACAGCTTTTATTAAACGCAAATGTTTATATTGTTATGCCCACAATTAGTCCCAAGTTAAGGCCGGAAAAACTGTATTTCTCTATATGGAGTTTTATTTACAGGGAATAAATTATACACCAACCGGCCCTTTAAGCCAAGCAAATCATAAAATAAAATACCTATTCCCATTAGGGAAAATAACTCAACTTTGCTTCAGCCCTTTCTACCCCCAGCTGGCCAAGTACACTGGTTCCAAGCTTAAAATATGCCCTGACGTAGGCAACAATGTTTACAGTCTCAGCACACAATAATAAAGGGGTTTCCTTATTGTATAGTATTGTATGTCTTTATTTATATAGCGCCATTAATGTACATAGCGCTTCACAGCAGTAATACAAGTGTAATCAAATAAATAACAAATCATGGGAATAAGTGCATCAGACATAAAAGTAACATTAAGGAAGAGGAGTCCCTGCCCCGAGGAGCTTACAGTCTAATTGGTAGGTAGGGAGAACGTACAGAGACAGTAGGAGGGAGTTCTGGTAAGTGCGTCTGCAGGGGGCCAAGCTTTATGGATCATGTGTTCAGAATATCCACAGTGCTATTCAAATGCTTCTTTAAGCAAGTGTGTCTTAAGGTGGGTCTTAAAGGTGGATAGAGAGGGTGCTAGTCGGGTACTGAGGGGAAGGGCCTTCCAGAGGTGTGGGGCAGTCAGTGAGAGAGGGTGCTAGTCGGGTACTGAGGGGAATGGCCTTCCAGAGGTGTGGGGCAGTCAGTGAGAAAGGTTTAAGGCGGGAGAGGGCTTTAGATACAAAGGGGGTAGAAAGAAGACATCCTTGAGAAGAACGCAAGAGTCGGGATGGTGCATAACGAGAAATTAGGGCTGAGATGTAAGGAGGGGCAGAAGAGTGTAAAGCTTTAAAAGTGAGGAGAAGAATGGAGTGTGAGATGCGGGATTTGATTGGAAGCCAGGAGAGGGATTTCATGAGGGGAGATGCTGAGACAGATCTAGGAAAGAGTAGAGTGATTCTGGCAGCAACGTTTAGGATAGATTGTAGGGCAGACAGGTGAGAGGCAGGAAGGCCGGACAGCAGGAGGTTACAGTAATCAAGACGGGAGAGAATGAGGGCCTGAGTCAGAGTTTTAGCAGTCGAGGAACAGAGGAAAGGGCGTATCTTTGTATATTGCAGAGGAAAAAGCGACTGGTTTTAGAAATGTTTTGAATGTGATGGGCGAATGTGAGAGAGGAGGCAGCGTGCTTGGGCTACTGGGTGAATGATCGTAGTTCCAACAGTAATGTGGAAGGAGGTAGTAGGGCCAGGTTTGGCAGGAAGTATGAGGAGCTCTGTTTTAGCCATGTTGAGTTTTTAAGGCGGCGGAGGGCCATCCAGGATGATATAGCAGAGAGACATTCAGAAACTTTGGTTTGTACAGCAGGTGTAAGGTCGGGTGTTGAAAAGTATATTTGTGTGTCGTCAGCATAGAGGTGATAATTAAACCCAAAATATGTTATTAGGTCACCTAGAGAGAGTGTGTACAGAGAAAAGAGAAGAGGTCCCAGGACAGAGCCCTGGGGTACCCCCACAGAGAGATCAATAGAGGAGAAGGAGGTGTTAGCAGAAGAGACACTGGAAGTACGATAGGAGAGGTAGGATGAGATCGAGGATAGAGCTTTGTTCCTAATACCAAGAGTATGGAGAATGTGAAGGAGAAGAGGGTGGTCCAAGGTGTCAAATGCTGCAGAGAGGTCGAGTAATATGAGCAGAGTGTAATGACCTCTGTCTATGGCAGCATGGAGGTCGTCAGTTATTTTAGTGAAGGCTGTTTCCGTGGAGTGAGCAGTGCGGAAGCCAGATTGTAGAGGGTCTAGGAGAGAATAGGTGTTGCGAAAATGGAGCAAGTGAGAGAATACAAGACGTTCAAGGAGTTTAGAGGCAAAAGGCAGGAGGGAGACAGGTCGATAGTTAGAAAAACAGGTTGGGTCAAGCTTGCTGTTTTTGAGTAATGGTATGACTGTTGCATGTTTGAAGGAGGATGGAAAGGTTCCAGAGCAGAGGGAGGAGTTAAAAATGTGTGTGAGCGTAGGGATTATTGTAGGAGCAAGAGGTTTGAGGAGATGGGAGGGAATGGGGTCAAAGAGGGCAAGTGGTAGAGGGAGAAGAGGCGATCAACAGTATCCTCCTCTGAGAAAAAGAGTCAAGGAAGGCAGGAGGAGAGTTAGGAAGAGGTGTAGGATGGGAGGAAGAAACAGAGGGGATGTTCTGACATATGGATTCCACCTTTTCCTTAAAATAGTCAGCAAAGTCCTGAGCGGAGATGGAGGAAGGAGAGGCAGCTGAGGGTGGTTTGAGTAGAGTATCAAAGACAGAGAACAGTCTGCGTGGGTTAGACTTGTGCATGTTGATTAGTGAAGAAAAATAGGCTTGTTTAGCTTGCGAGAGGGCAGAGTTGAAACAGGATAGCATAAATTTGTAGTGAAGGAAGTCTGCGAGAGTATGAGATTTCTTCCAGAGGCGTTCAGAGGAACGAGTGGAGGAATGCAGCATGTGCATGTGGGAATTTAACCAGGGTCTAGGGTTAAAAGGGCGAGTGCGGCAGAGAGAAAGCGGGGCATGTAGATCAAGAGAGGAGGACAAGACAGAGTTGTAGTTCCTGACCAGTTTGTCAGGGTCTGTAGCAGACCTCAGAGAGGAGAGGGAGGAGTGTAACGTGGACTCAAAGTCAGGTAAGTGAATAGAGCGCAGGTTTCTGCAGAACTGGGGGGTAGATGGAGGTGGAGAAGGGGAGAAGCGAGATAGAGAGAATGAGATGAGGTGATGGTCAGAGAGAGGAAAAGGGGAAATGGAGAAATCAGAGAGAGAGAAGTTTTTAGTGAAAACCAGGTCTAAATAGTGGCCATCCTTGTGGGTGCTGGCTGCAGTCCACTGTTGAAGGCCAAAAGAAGAGGTTAGAGAAAGAAAGCGGGAAGCCCAAGGGAGAGAGGGGTCATCAATGTGGCAATTGAAGTCCCCAAGGAGAAGAACAGGGGAGTCTGAGGAGAGAAAGAAAGAGAGCCAGGATTCAAAGTGAGAGAGAAAGGCAGAAGGGGGATGAGTAGAGGTAGGTGGGCGATAGATGACCGCCACATGAACAGGGAGAGGAGAGAAGATCTGGACAGTGTGAACCTCAAAGGAGGGAAAGGCAAGAGAGGGGGGAATAGGAAGAGTTCGGTAACGGCAGAGAGAGGAGAGCAGGAGCCCCACACCTCCACCCCTGCCATCAGGGCGCGGAGTGTGGGAGAAGGAAAGGCCACCATAAGAATGGTGTGAATTAGCATGTGAATTACATGTGGATTAGCATTTCAATGCCCCAGCTCAGATAGGGATTCCAAGCCCAAATCTCCCCAATTTATTTCCCTTATAAGTATAAGGTCCCCCAAAGTATATTCTGTAAGGAAGTGTACTTTATATTGTGTTTTAATGTTTACTATAAGGTTCTATACAGAAAGCACAGGCATATGGTCAAGATGCTAGCTAGTTTGCATAGAATCCATAGTTCAAAGATTAGAGGGATTGCAGAGGGGGAAAACCATTTGGTGAACAGGATATTAAGATTAGAAAGTCTTTGTTTTAATAGACACAGCGGAGCCAAGGAAAAACGGCCCTGTATGTCAAAACTGATAAGCAAGGTTTCTATTGGCAAGTTTTGAATTTATCCCTCCTGTCAGGGAATGCGTCATTTCAATCCCTGCTGTAATTGGCTATTACACTCCTCAATGATTTAGATAGGAATCTAGCCTATATAAGAGCGTGCAGTAAAAGCAGCTCTCTCTCTTTTTCCTGTTGGAGATTGGAAGACAAGCAGCTGCTGGCGGGCCTCTCAAAGGTGCTTCTGTTAAAGTGCTATTCACACAGGAAAGCATGGGGAGGCCTAGCCAGCAGGCTGGATTTCGGTCCAGGAGACCAAAACCAGGGCCCTATCAAGGTAAGCCTTTGCTGAACAGGCGCCTTGCAACTAGGAAAGGGTAGATCTCTTCCCCAGACCCCTGTAAGTGTGTATATTCTCTGTTTCTTGTATTTCTGTGTGTTTCCGAGGTCTTATCCGAATAAACCACAATTTATTTTACTGCATGTTTTGCCTTGTGACTGATCCCTTAAAAATAGAGGTGTATTTGGCTTGCCCTACCATGACAGCCACGCCTGTGCCATGCTCCTGTGGACCGGACTTATGAACCCCGGTTATCAACCCCTAACCGTTATGCTGGTGAACTTCTTGGTTGTCGGGGGGTCCTGAACCAATGTTCCATTCACTTTGAACTACTACCTTTCCATTTCCCCTCTCAACGCTCCATATCTGTATAACAGAACTGTATGTAACGGTATTTGTACTTTGGTCTGACCCACCCAATCTCACATTGGCCCCTGTGGTCTAACCGGCCCCCATTACAGTGTAGGTATGTCTGGTGGTGCACCTGTTGGCTTCAGGACTCCTGAGTCTCCCGCATGATGGTGCGTGGGGAGGACCCGTCCAGACAGGCAGCTGAGGTAGTGTGCTGAGTCTCACCTAGTTCCAGTGCAGCGCCTCCACCTCACCAGGGTCCCTGCGTCCGCAAGGGGATGATCCTGACGAGGAACTCCTCCGTGGTGCTCCTCTCTGTACACTCATTCCACACAGGTACACGAGAGGGTTTCTGACTGAACACATCTTTATTGACACGGCAGGGCAACTGCCCTCCACAATGGGGTATATTCAGCCGATCATCTCGCCCGTGCTCCCTTTAGTTAGGTACGTCACCTAGATCAGGGATTCACTATTCCCGCAGGAATCACTGTCCTGTGCCAGGTCCCTGGACACAGTCTCCCATGGAGTTACTATAACATAACTGACATGCTAGTAGAACTTGAACTAGAACTCCTCCCAGAATAGACTAACTTTTTAACACAGTGCTGTGCCTTATGTAAGCTTCTGAAGCTGACACACCTCTGACATCACTAACCATGGAGTCAGAGCATGTGACCAGTCCCAGCCATACACAGGGCACCCCACCAGGGTGTGAGGGAAAACCTCCATGATTAATACTGGCATGCCCACACTTACCAGGCCTTACTGCCAGCAGGAGAGATGACTGTAGGCATTTTACATGACCGCTACATGTATAAAGAATTTCGGGATGTCTTTGACAAGGTTCAGGATGAGGAACTTCCACCGCATCGCCCGTATGATTGTCCCATCGACTTGTTGCCCTGTGTCATTCCGCCTAGAGGTTGCTCCTATCCACTGTCTCTGCCTGAGAACAAAGCTATGAAACAGTACATTGAGGAGAATCTTCAGAGGGGCTTTATTTGAAAATCTTCCTCACCTGCTGGCGCAGGCTTCTTTTTCATAAAAAAGAAAGATGGATCACTCCGTCCTTGTATAGACTATCGCGGTCTCAAAAAGATTACTGTCAAAAATCGTTATCCTATTCCGTTGATCTCCGAACTGTTCGATAGGCTACATTTTTACCAAGTTGGATCTACAAGGGCCCTACAACTTGGAAAGTATTGGTCGGGGAGTCTAGTAGAAAACGGCCTTGAATAATCGCGATTGGCACTACGAGTACCTAGTGATGCCGTTTGGTCTCTGCAATGCGCCAGCTGTATTCCAAGACTTCGTTAACGAAATCTTCAGGGACCTGCTAGACCAACATGTAATCGTGTACAGTACCTGGATGACATTTTGATCTACTCCAAAAACATTCAGAAACATCCAGTACATGTGAAACAAGTTCTTCAAAGGCTACAGGAAAATATCCCCATTGCTAAACTGGAGAAATGCCAGTTTCACCAAACTTCAACCTCCTACATTATTTCAGACACCTTACTCGCCATGGACCCCGACAAGGTCAAAGCAGTCATGGATTGGCCATGTTCGTTATCTCTTAAAGCCGTCCAAAGATTTATTGAATTCACAAATTATTATTGGCGATTTATTCAAAACTTCTCGTCTATAGTAGCACCGATCACGTCTTTAACCCAAAAAGGAGCTGATCCAGCACACTGGTCTCCCGAAGCCACCACAGCTTTTGAAAAATGAAAGAAAGCTTTTTCTTCTGCTCCCAACTTGGTACACCCAGACCCAGGGTTACCTTTCACGCTGGAAGTAAATGCCTCCGACGTAGGAGTTGGGGAAATACTGTCTCAGAGGAAAAACCCTCAGCTCCATCTGCATCCCTGTGCGTTTTTTTTGTAAAAAAAAAAAATTCTACTGCAGAGAGGAACTACAATGTAGGAAACTGTGAACTCCTTTCAATAAAAATGGAATTAGAAGAATGACATCTTCTTGAGGGTACAGAGACTCCTGTCACTATCCTGACAGACCACAGGAATCTACTCAACATTGAAGGTGCGCGTCGCTTGGGGTCACGATGGGCACGGTGGTCCTTATTTTTCACCCGTTTTAATTTTGTTATATCATATATTCCTGGTTCCAAAAACGTAAAAGCCAATGCACTATCCAGACAATTCCTGGTGGAGGACAGAGCAGAGGATCGTCAACAGACTATAGAGATGCAGCCTCCATTATTAGAACACTTACCTGGAAAATCCTGTGAGATTCTGGGGCAGTCTCACAGTAAATGCCTCAACTTGCTGCAACTTTGCCTTAACATTTCTGTGAGATTCTTAATGGCTCATCGGATTAACACAGACGGGGTCCCTGCAGTCCCATACAAACTAAATGGGACTGCAGGGACCCCTGCTGTGTTAATCCGAAGGGCCATTAAGAGTCTCACAGAAATGTTAAGCAATGTTGCAGCAAGTTAAGGCATTTACTGTGAGATTGCCCCAGAATTTCCCAGGCAAGAGTTCTAATACTCGTGGCTGCACCTGTACTTCCTCCCACACGTATTTTGTCTGCCAACACCTTTGACGTCTTACCACACATTACCAGGGCTCAACGTAACATCCTTGTAGGCCTCAAGGTTCCAGAAGTACGCCTGTTCACTCCAACGAATTTCCATAGGAGAATGATGGAATGGGGTCATACTTCCAAAACAGCTGGTCATCCTGGCCCCAGGAGAACGATCGACTTGTTGGAGCACACCTTCTGGTGGTCAAGCATGTGCAAGGACACTAAAAAAAAATTTGCTTCGTGCAACACATGCGCCCAGAATAAGACGCCTCGCAACATGCCGTCAGGCCTTCTTCAACAGCTGCCAATTCCAGATCTCCCATGGACGCATCTCGCGATGGACTTTATCGTTGAGTTACCCAGCTCTGAAGGATGGATACTATACTGGTGGTCGTGGATCAATTTTCTAAACAGGCGTACTTCATCCCACTTAAAGGTTTGCCTAGTGCTCTCAAACTCTCGGAGATCTCATTAAGGAGATTTTCAGACTCCATGGTACTCCGCAAGTCATTGTCTAGACCGAGGCTCCCAATTCAACTCCCGATTCTGGAGGGTTGTCATGATGGACACCAACTTTACCAACACATTTATATTTCTGGGTACTTGGTTGAACAGAACAAGTTGCAAAATAAATTGTGATTTATTTCCTTGATAGACAAACACACGACATCTGCAGAATACACTTAAAACAACACTTACTGGGATAAGGGAACAAAATAAATTGTCCTTTGCTTGCAAGCGCCAGAAATGCAGCCTTGGTTTAAAAGTTCTGTGGCCAGATCGCCACTTGCCGATCTGATATCGCAGCCACCTAAAAAGTATTTAGTGGAACTTCATTAAAATTCGTTCCAGAGTCACCAGGGCTAATGAATTCCGAAGTTTGGGGCAAATCCTTGGTTACGTTGTTATTAACCGCTTCTCTCCTGGACCGGTTGCCGCTGTGCTGGAACAAAGTCTTGCATCTTTACATCATAGATCAAACTTCAGGAATCACCCTGGGGACACCTTGGGAGCCACGGTTATAGACTGGCCAAAGCTGTGGATCCAATCCCCTTGTGGGAACAATTTTAACCCACCAATAGCCAGGTTGCCCGCAGTTTAAAAGACCGGGCAAAAAGGCTGTCCGGTGGGCAGGGCGCATGGGTCAGGTTGACACCCATGCCACTTAGCATACCTGGGATACACCCATACCTTGGCACCGCTGAGTCTGATTTTTGACCCATACTGCTGCGACACACTTTATTCGAGCAAATACCCAATATGTACCTGGCAGATACCTGGAATGCGCCGCTCCTCACCTCTGACAAGTTCCGTTGCGTTTGCCTTCCCAGCCATGGTTCATGCCTGGCTGACGGGCGGCTGATCTGTTAAATGATAATGATTAGGATTTAATAGGCTGCAATGCTTCGCGTGTCTACCAGATGGCATAAATTCATGAATTGTAATGCAGTATATATATATATATATACTGTGCAGTATTGCAGCCAGCGGGAATAAAATGCTTCAATCCCTGCCTGGAAAATAACGCAATGCACTCGGGCAGAAAACAGTCACAAACCTCAATACACCCGAGTATACCTGAATTCGTGGGACTAGCCGAGCTCGAATAAAGTGTGTCGCCAGTGTAGGTGTCAATAGCTGGCATCTGTTATGCATCAGTATGCTAGTTTTGTATATACTGTGGGTCTCTGGGTCTTTTCATGACTAACACTCTTTGAGATAGGAGGACGCTAAATCAGCGAGACCCCTTTGAGGCTCAGTCATAAAAATACCCCCAGCTCATTCACCCATCTCACAGCTGTGTGCCTGAGGAATTCCTTCCCAGGCTTACAAAAATACATCCTGCCTTACATTTAAAATCTGCAGCTTCTACACACTTTTCCAATCAGGGCTAGTGTTGGGCTCTCCTACACCATTGTGTGTCGGTTAGAGGGTATAGCAAGCAATGCAGTTTGACTTTTAACATAGCAAGCAGGGAATGGCTTGCAAATGGGGAAATAAAAACGTCTGGGACAGGGCAAACACAGTAATACATAGCAAATCAGTTTAACCCCCTCCTTCCCACTGTGGGTCAGGATTAATCAGCCGGGTATAACCTTTATTTTAGGCCTGATTAATCCTCCCCCCGCCACAAGGACCTTCTGCCAAAGTCTGGGCATTTGACTTCATTTTTCATCTGGGTACCATCCGCAAATTAATGGACAAACAGAACGGACTAATCAGTCATTAGAACAGTTCATTCACTGTTTTATCTCAGATGCCCAGGACAATTGGTCTGATCTCCTCCCATGGGCAGAGTTATCACACGATAATCTTAGAAATGAATCCACTCAACAATCTCCTTTTTTCCCAAATTATGGATTCCATCCCTCGGCTCTTCCTTCCACAGTCTCCAGATCTGGAGTTTCCGGCGCCGAGGACAAAATCCAGTGCCTTCAAGATTCTTGGGAGAAAATTCAAAGGAACCTGAGACACGCCGTCAATATGCAAAAGAAACAAGCTGATCGTCACCGTCGGGAGACTCCATCTTACTCTCCTGGACAAAAGGTCTGGCTTTCTACGAAAAATATTCATCTTAAGATCTCTTCACCCAAATTGGCACCCAGATTCATTGGCCCTTTTGTCATTACTGAGAAGATCAATCCTGTCACCTACCGGCTTAAACTGCTGGCAACCATGAAGATCCCTTCCGCCTTTCACATCTCACTACTGAAGTCATTTATCCAGGATCCTCAATCGTCCATTCGGGACGTGCCACCTCAGCCTGTTCTTGCGGAGGGTCAATAGGAGTTTGAGGTGCAGGCAATCCTCGACTCCAGAGTATCAAGGGGGAAACTGCAATACCTCGTTCATTGGAGGGATTTTGGCCCAGAAAAACGTGAAAGGATCCCTCAGGAACAGGATTACGCTTCCAGATTGGTTTGGGCCTTTCACCACAAGTTCCCTTTGAAGCCTACTCTGGGTCGTTCGGAGGTCTCACCTGAAGGGGGGGTACGATCAGGATCGCCGCTGGGCTTCCTCCTCATCACGCATCATGCAGCAGTACCTGTGATGTGCGCAGACCTCTGTGCGTGCGCACCGATGCAATACTCTGGCCACGGAGATACGCCCCACACCATCACCACGGCGCCTACTCTCCCTGGCGATGCGCCCACCTTGCGCCACGCTCCTCGTGCGCCCCTGAACTTTGGCTTGTTATTGGACCCCTGCTCTTTCCTCTCCTCGAGCACGGCTTACAGATACTGACTACTCTCCTCTCTCCAACCCCGGACCACGACATAACCGAACTCTCCTACCCTGACCCGGCTACCCACACCGATTCTGCAATCCGGACCTGCCCTCCGGTTGTAGGGCAGCGGTTAGATACATCCCCACCTCAGCCCTGCGGTCCAGTCTTGTTTGTGGTGAGCACACGTGACAGTGTGTGTGTCTGTGTGGGAGTGTCTGTGTTGGAGTGTGTGTGGGTGGTGGTGTGAATAAATACAGACACCAACCCAAAGTCAGTCATAGTTACTCACCCAAGTGTCACCCACCCACGTGTCAGTCAGTCACAAATCCACCCTAGTGTCAGTCAGTCACCCACCTGTCAGTCACCCACCCAAGTGTCAGTCAGTCACCCACCCAAGTGTCAGTCACCCACCCAAGTGTCAGTCAGTCACCCACCCAAGTGTCAGTCAGTCACCCACCCAAGTGTCAGTCAGTCACCCACCCAAGTGTCAGTCAGTCACCCACCCAAGTGTCCGTCAGTCACCCACCCAAGTGTCCGTCAGTCACCCACCCTAGTGTCCGTCAGTCACCCACCCAAGTGTCAGTCAGTCACCCAAGTGTCAGTCACCCACCCAAGTGTCAGTCAGTCAGTCACCTACCCAAGTATCAGTCAGTCACCCACCCAAGTGTCAGTCAGTCACACAAGTGTCAGTCACCCACCCACCAGTCAGTCAGTCACCCACCCACTGAGTCACCCATCCACCCACCCAAGAGCCAGTCACCCACCCACCCAAGAGCCAGTCACCCAACCACCCAAGTAAGTCACCCACCCAAGTATCAGTGAGTCACCCACCCACCCACATGTCAGTCAGTCAGTCACCCACCCAAGTGTCAGTCAGTCACCCACCCACCCAAGAGCCAGTCACCCAGCCACCCAAGTCAGTCACCCACCCACCCAAGTATCAGTGAGTCACCCACCCACACCAGTGTCAGTCAGTCACCCACCAACCTGTCAGTCACCCACCCACCCACGTGTCAGTCAGTCACCCACCCAAGTGTCAGTCAGTCACCCACCCAAGTATCAGTCAGTCACCCATCCACCCAAGTGTCAGTCAGTCACCCACCCATCAGTCACCCACCCACCCACCCAAGAGCCAGTCACCCAGCCACCCAAGTCAGTCACACACCCAAGTATCAGTGAGTCACCCACCCCCACCAGTGTCAGTCACCCACCCACGCACCGAAGTGTCAGTCAGTATGACGGTGAAGGGGTTAACCAGGCTCATCAGTAAAGTACTGGGGTGCTGGGACCGGGAGATTTCAAGGCTGTAAGTTTCAGGGAGGGTTCGCCAGAGAAAGTCTTTACAGAATGTGTCTCTGTGTCTATGTATCAGGGATCCGGAGTTATGGGATACCCCAAAAATTGTATCCGGAGATTGAGTGATATTCTCGGATACAGCCAAGTACATAACTCCGCCAAACTCTGACGCTGAAAGCGCTATTACAACTCACAGCCAGGATCCCTGCTGCAGCCTCATCCAGACAAGGTAAATGGGTATGAAGGGGTTAAACTATATCTGCAGTTATACCCTGAACCTCTAGTGTAGCAGGGGTTCCCCAGTATAGCAGAGGTACCCAGATACATGCCCAGGTACCAAGAGCCTTAGAGTAGGGGTTCAGGGGCTGCTCCAGCTAGGTGATACAGCTGAGCATGTTTGCAGTGTCTAAAAGTTTTTAAAGTTATTTTCTCATGTGCTAGGAATGAGGCTGGTGACTGTAGGTAAATGATACACTCACTCCACCCCTGACACCAGAATAGGAACTCATAACTTTTAGCACGCAGAAACAGGACACAATATATTTTATTAAATGGTTATATGTTTGATAGGTATATATATTGATAGCCTGTAAATGAACTGTGGGATTTCCAAGTCATGAATTCCAGAAAGCCCAGATGGCTACCAAGCTTGGAGCCTCTGGGCCTGTGCGGAGTCCGTATTTGAAAGCCTCAGAGATGCCACGGTGTTAGAACAGGAGGAGTACTGCAGTTCCGCTTGAGTACCCGCATTCTTGGCTAACACAGGGCTATCCGGCCACTATTTGCCATATCCCAGACCCTGTGGAGCCTGGGCCGCAGGTGGGCTTAGTATGCAAAGAGGCAGAGGTGCCAGGTTGGCGCATGCCCCTTTACAACCTGAGAAAAGGTGCCCTCCCGGCTTTACAATACCGGCAAATCGGTGATTGGTTGGCAGGAGAATTCCCACACTCTGATAGGCTGCCCAGGTTAGTGGATGAGAGCCTGAAACCCTTAAGAGAGCTTGCAGCCAATCAGGAGCACAGATTCCAAGCGCCAAACCAACAGCGGGAAATTCAAAGATGCTCAGAACTGAATAGACGCGAGCCGGCTTCAAGGATTTTGAACTCTGAAAAGTTTCTAAGACCAGCTTTTTAGAACGCAGCATTGCGCCGAAAAGAGTTCCAGGACTTTTGTGAGTAACTACCGGTCATTGAAAAGTGCTCTAAAAAAGGTAATCTTAAGGAATTTCGTTCCAAAAATGGATTTATTCGTTAGCCCCCTTCCCAATAAGTGTGTTAACCTTGTAGATTGTGTTACATTTTGTGTGTGTCTTTTCATGAAATAAATTACAATTTATTTTACCTCGTTGTTTTGCTCAATCAAATGAACCCGGTATAAAAACGTGTTACGAAACCTGGTCTCCTGTGACAGTGAGTCACCCACCCACCCGTCAGTCAGTCACTGTAATGCTTGCGCTCACCACGAACAAGGCGGGACCCCGGTACTGAGGTGGGAAAGAAGAGAACTGTGCACACACAGCAGCGGAGGCATTCCTGGAGGGTGGATAGTCAGTGTTGACGGGTCTGGGTTGGAGAGAGTGGGTTAGTCTTGATACTTGCCGAAAAAACAAATACAAACCAGCACCCACAGAGTGAAATAATGTCCAATGGGGGAAAGTCCAGTGAGTCCAAATGCATGTGGAAATTCCAATCAATGAATCCGTTAAATGTGGACAGATGAAAAAGAGATCATAGTGTACTGTATACTGTAAATAAACTACATAAAACAAAAACAGCAAACGAGGACAGACAACATAAGCTACATATAACACAGAAGCTGAAAAAATAAACTATTTATTATAACAAAGGAGCCTGCTGCAGCGGGTCTTCAAGGGGTTAAAACCCTACTTACAGCAGGGCCGGAATAAGTGAGCGTCTGAGACCAAACAGGGGTGATGGCCAGGTGGAGACCAAGTCCTCCATTAACGCTGTAATGAAGAGAGCGGTGCCTCAAAGCTCCCTCCGATTCAAGGGAACTCCCAGGATGAATGCAGGGATGTGGAGCCAGACAGCTACTCGGCTACACGGCCGAGTGAAGGGGACCTCTCGCACGATGACGTCACTTCCTGTAATGGTGGTCGGAAACGCAACACAGGATCCAGCTAACTCCAAAGGCGCCGTGACCTCTGACCCTACGCTTTTCGTGATTACGTCACTTCCTCAGGGAAACTGATACTTGCCGAGGTCATGGGGAGGAGCCAGTAGGATAGTCAGTGTCCATTATGCCGAGGTCAAGGATGGAGAAGATCAGGTCGCCAGAGGCAAGCTGAGGTCGTTATCCAGAGAGGGATCCAAAGTCGGTAAACATCAGATCAAGCAGCAAGAGAACTATAACTATGTTATTATGGATGGGACAATCTCTGTACTGTTCATTGTGCTGGTTAGCACTAGGAACTAGTCCCTTGCCCTATTAGGGTATGTTATTATTGCTCACCATCATATTGGAGTGTTCCCAACGGAAGAATTATTATTTAGTATTGGGACTCATATATTCAGGTGCACTGGTTACCCACATTTAGCAAGAGAACAAGGCTAGGCCGAGGCTAGGAACAGAATGAGGAAAGCACAAGGCTACCAGGAACAGCAACGTTAGACTCAGAGAGCTGGGTATTTGTAGGACAGCTGGGCGAATCAGAAAGAGGGGAGAAGCAGAGGCGTGGCCTCCGGAGGCAGAGATTGGCTGCAAGGTGCAGGGGACAGTTGGGAGAGACTTGCCTTGCAACTGTGGAGCGGTGCACGACCTCACATGTGCACGACGCGCGTCGCGGGGGGGAAGAGCCAAGCTCCGTAGCAGGGTACAAAGACCTCTGTGTGCGTGCGCGCTCTGTAAGCGGCACAGAGGTGTGTGAAGCAGCAGGTAAGGAGGGAACACGCCGCGGGTGACGCGTTCTCCCGATTCCTTACAATACCCCCATCCCCTTGAGGAGCGTCTCCAATATGGTTTGTGGGGAAATCTGGCATGGAACCGCCCCAACAGAATAGGAGCATGTACCTGGTAATGGGGTAACCAGGACCTCTCTTCAGGTCCAAACCCTTTCCAATGAACGAGGTACTGTATGGACCCTCTGTAACGTCTTGAGTTGATAATAAACTGGATTTCGTACTTTTCTTGTCCTTGAACGATAATAGGCGGTGGTTTCGAGGAAGTATCTGGAAACTGAGCGCTCTGGAAAACGGTCTTCAAAAGAGACACATGGAAGTCAGTGGGAATTTTCATGGAGAGGAAGATGTAGACGGTATACTACCGGATTAACTTGCTCCAAAATAGAGAATGGGCCCAGAAACCTTGGAGCCAATTTAAGAGTTAGTGTCTTGAGCCTGATGTTCTTTGATGAGAGCCTCTTGCCCTTGGTTTGAAGTTGGGTGCCTTACGGCGATGACGATCAGCCTGTGACTTCTGTCTGCGAACTGCCTCCTCGAGAGACCTCTGAATCCTTCTCCAAGAGTCTTGTAGGGAATTAATTCTGTTGTCCGCTGATGGAACCCCGGAAGGAGAAGTAATGGGGAGCCATGCCTGATGAAAACCATAATTAATAAAGAACGGGGATTCCTGTGTAGATCCATTCCTAAGCGAATTGTGAGCGAACTCTGCCCATGGGAGGAGATCCACCCAGTCATCCTGCACATCACAGATGAAGCACCTCAAGTATTGTTCTAGAGTTTGGTTTGTCCTCTCCGTCTGTCCATTGGTTTGAGGGCGATACCATGAAGAAAAATGAAGTGAGATATCCATCCTCTGAGCAAATGCACACCAAAATGTTGAAATAAATTGAGATCCGCGATCGGACATTAATTAAAGATCTCCTTGATGAAGATAACTGCCAAGGTAGCGGAATTGGAAAGGCCTTTGAGAGGAACGAAGTGTGATTGCTTCGAAAATCTATTGACGACAACTAGAATGATGTTCATTCCTCTGCAAATACGTGTAGGAAGTTGAACAATAACGTCCATCGAAAGATGACTCCAGGGACGATCCGGTATGGGCAGGGTATACTGTATAAAAGGCCAGGTGGCTCTCTGCGAGTGGTCTTGTTTCGAGTGCAAGTAGAGCAGGATTTGATGAATTCTTCGATGTCTTTGAGCACCTTAGGACACCAAAAGTTTCGTCTGATGATATCCGAAGTTCTTCTGGTACCGGTATGATCGGCGGACTTAGACGAATGATCCCACTCTACAAAGAATTCGCAAAATTGTGGAGCAGCGTACAAACAACCCTCCGGCCTGCCAGATGGAGAAATTGACAAGTTTGGTCAATGACACTGGCTCAAATTTTCTAAAAGTCTGGTTTCCATGGCTGGCACAAACCGACAGCACGGGGGTGAGCAATGCCACCATTTGGCTGTGATAGCGCAAGGTGAGTTCTCCTTCAACGAATGGCAGTAGTCGCACCACAAGGACGGAGATGACTGATAGGGACAATTGTAGCCTCAGCTCAAGTGGTTAGCTAGGACGCACGAGGAGTTCGAGAGGTCTGGAAAAACGGCGGCTCACGGCAGAACCAGTAGCGGTGGCAGCGGGCGTCCCCCCCTTCCCCATCCCCCCCTCCTCCCCTGGTGTGTCCCCCCCTCTCCCCTGAGTCTTTGTGTAAGTGTGTTTATGTGTGAATTGAAGTGGCAGTAAATACAGCAAAGAAGTTGACACATGTTATACTATGCTTTATAACTGCTATATATGTCTGAAAACTGAATAAAACATAAAGTTGGAAAACAAAAACAACCCTCCGGCAACTCAGACCACTAGGAATGTGCGTATGGGTAGCCAAAATCCCATCAAGGACGTCAAAAGAATTAGCAGAGATAATATAGTTAGAAGGAAGAATAGTCTCAGAGATCTCTTCAGTCTTGTCTTCTACCACGAATTGGCGGGATAAAGCAATAGCTTTCAAAATTTTTGATCCAGGAATATAAGAAAGTAGATAATTGAATCTAGAGAAGAAGAGAGACCAGCGGGCCTGAGATGCACCGAGGCGACGATCACTTTCAATGTAGAGCAAGATTTTATGATCCGTGAGGATTGAGATGGGATTCTCAGTACCTTCCAAAAGATGTCTCCATTCTTGAAGTGCAAGCTTAATAGCCAAGAGTTCTCGATTGCCGATGTCATAATTTTGCTCTGCAGAAGAAAACTTTTTAGAAAAGAAACCACAAGGGTGTAGCTTGACTTGAGGTGTTTGCCTCTGTGAGAGAATAGCCCCGGCCCCAACATCCGATGCATCCCCTTCCAGAGTGAAGGGAAGTTTGGGATCCGGATGACGTGAGATGGGGGTGAACACAAAAGCTTTCTTGAGTGACTCAAAGGCTTGAAGTGCTGTAGGTGACCAGGAAGATGTATTAGCTCCTTTATTAGTTGAAGCAGTGTTAGGAGCCACAGAAGAAGAAACATTTCGAATAAATTTACGGTAATAATTAGCGACCCCAAAAAAACGTTGAATTGCCTTGAGAGATGTAAGTTGTGGCCACTCCAACACCGCCTTGAGTTTATCATGGTCCATGGAGAATCCAGAATCCGAGATAATATAACCCAGGAATGATGTAAAAGTTTGATGAAATTGGCATTTTTCGAGTTCTGTGTATAGATGATTCTCCCGAAGACGAGACCGAACCAGCTTGGTATGATGAATGTGTTCAGAGAGGGATTTGGAAAAAATAAGAATATCATTGTAACAGGGACTTACCCCTGTTAAGAAACTTGCCTCTGATCCAGCAGTGTGCTGGTTAATTGCACACCTGCAATCAGCCAACCCCACCTGCCCAATCAGAGCTATGTGAAATTGTGTCATGTGAGACACAGGAAGGAGATTTTCCTGAGCTTACAATTGGAGCTGACCCAGACACCTATATTCCTGGACACAGGGGACCCAGGAACCTACCAGAGACTGAAATGAAGGGCCACCTGCTTTAGGGTATCTCTTGAGACTTTGGGGTGATAGGCTGGTAATGGGAATATCCCTCCAGCCCTGCAGATAGGGGCTGGGGAAGTAAGTTAGCCCTTACACAGGGATAGGTGTTTGTTGTTTTTGTATATTTCTGTTTGCTGTGCTATTTAAGGGAACAGGCAATAAAGCCTAATTTTAATTTCACCTTAAAACAGTCTCCATTGCGTACCTCTGTACATGTCTCTTACATATGGTGTCAGAAGTGGGATGAGAGGTGGTTCTTGAAGTTCAAAGGGGCCCCAGAGACTGCCTGTGAAAAAAATTGTGCTTTTGCCTGCATATAGTTCCTGCAAACAGTCTGAGCAACAAACCAAAGAATCACATGCAGCAGAGACCAGAATTAAAGGGCTAACATCCAGGCAGGAAAACTATACTGCACTGAAGAATGCCACAAGCCACAGTTGGACTGGGAGGACTGCGACAGACGGTGACCCACACAAGGGACTGATGCTGGGACCAGAGTCTACCCCACCACTGGTGAAAGAAAAAAAACCCTGGGAATTTAAAATGGTCGCCCAGCTGAAGTCAAATACAGACTCTGCAAGAATGGGGAAGAAAATGTGTTCCTGGTGTAAAGAGCCCGGCCACACGGAGCAGTGTCACTTCAGGTCTTATTCAGATAATGAGGATGATCCCTTCGTGGCCCCAGAAAAAGGGCAGCAGTCAGGGGACTATTTTTTTCAATGAGCTAAGGAAGTGCAGCAGCAAGCAGTGCGCTGGGGTCACAAGGAAGTGCAGCAGCAGCAAGCAGTGCGCTGGGGTCACAAGGAACTACAGCAGCAGTAAGCAGTGCGCTGGGGTCACAAGGAAGTGCAGCAGCAGTAAGCAGTGCGCTGGGGTCACAAGGAAGTGCAGCAGCAGCAAGCAGTGCGCTGGGGTCACAGGGAAGTGCAGCAGTAAGCAGTGCGCTGGGGTCACAAGGAAGTGCAGCAGTAAGCAGTGCGCTGGGGTCACAAGGAAGTGCAGCAGCAAGCAGGGCGCTGGGGTCACAGGGAAGTGCAGCAGCAAGCAGTGCGCTGGGGTCACAAGGAAGTGCAGCAGTAAGCAGTGCGCTGGGGTCACAAGGAAGTGCAGCAGTAAGCAGTGCGCTGGGGTCACAAGGAAGTGCAGCAGCAAGCAGTGCGCTGGGGTCACAAGGACGTGCAGCAGTAAGCAGTGCGCTGGGGTCACAAGGAACTGCAGCAGCAAGCAGTGCGCTGGGGTCACAAGGACGTGCAGCAGTAAGCAGTGCGCTGGGGTCACAAGGAAGTGCAGCAGCAAGCAGTGCGCTGGGGTCACAAGGACGTGCAGCAGTAAGCAGTGCGCTGGGGTCACAAGGAAGTGCAGCAGCAAGCAGTGCGCTGGGGTCACAAGGACGTGCAGCAGTAAGCAGTGCGCTGGGGTCACAAGGAAGTGCAGCAGCAAGCAGTGCGCTGGGGTCACAAGGAAGTGCAGCAGCAAGCAGTGCGCTGGGGTCACAAGGAACTGCAGCAGCAAGCAGTGCGCTGGGGTCACAAGGACGTGCAGCAGTAAGCAGTGCGCTGGGGTCACAAGGAAGTGCAGCAGCAAGCAGTGCGCTGGGGTCACAAGGAAGTGCAGCAGCAAGCAGTGCGCTGGGGTCACAAGGACGTGCAGCAGTAAGCAGTGCGCTGGGGTCACAAGGACGTGCAGCAGTAAGCAGTGCGCTGGGGTCACAAGGAACTGCAGCAGCAAGCAGTGCGCTGGGGTCACAAGGACGTGCAGCAGTAAGCAGTGCGCTGGAGTCACAAGGAAGTGCAGCAGCAAGCAGTGCGCTGGGGTCACAAGGACGTGCAGCAGTAAGCAGTGCGCTGGGGTCACAAGGAAGTGCAGCAGCAAGCAGTGCGCTGGGGTCACAAGGAAGTGCAGCAGTAAGCAGTGCGCTGGGGTCACAAGGAAGTGCAGCAGCAAGCAGTGCGCTGGGGTCACAAGGAAGTGCAGCAGTAAGCAGTGCGCTGGGGTCACAAGGACGTGCAGCAGTAAGCAGTGCGCTGGGGTCACAAGGAACTGCAGCAGCAAGCAGTGTGCTGGGGTCACAGGGAAGTGCAGCAGTAAGCAGTGCGCTGGGGTCACAAGGAAGTGCAGCAGCAAGCAGTGCGCTGGGGTCACAAGGAAGTGCAGCAGTAAGCAGTGCGCTGGGGTCACAAGGAAGTGCAGCAGCAAGCAGTGCGCTGGGGTCACAAGGAAGTGCAGCAGTAAGCAGTGCGCTGGGGTCACAAGGAAGTGCAGCAGCAAGCAGTGCGCTGGGGTCACAAGGAAGTGCAGCAGTAAGCAGTGCGCTGGGGTCACAAGGACGTGCAGCAGTAAGCAGTGCGCTGGGGTCACAAGGAACTGCAGCAGCAAGCAGTGCGCTGGGGTCACAAGGACGTGCAGCAGTAAGCAGTGCGCTGGGGTCACAAGGAAGTGCAGCAGCAAGCAGTGCGCTGGGGTCACAAGGAAGTGCAGCAGCAAGCAGTGCGCTGGGGTCACAAGGAAGGTACAGAAGTTTTACTTAGCAAGTGCACACCCAGTATCACTAATGAGAGAATTTGTGCACAGTACTGCTGATCTTGTAAAACATACTAAAGTAAAGAAGAAAAAGTCTACAGAGACGCCTGTGAGAGCTACAAACTCTGCAAGCAAAGTCTGCCCACCTGTAGGACTACCAGCTGGGGTTCTAGAGAATACAGTGGCAACAGCTGCAATAGCGCCTCCTGAGGTCAGGAAGGGAAATACACCTGATAGCCCCAAAATGGAGGACAAGATGCGGCGTTCCTGTAATGAACCTGACCCCACGGAAGAGTGGCCCTTCCAGTCCGATAAGGAGGAAGACATCTCTTATGGGGAACCCGAACTGAGTAACACCCACAGAACACCCCAAGAATTGTGGGGGTGCCTGAACTCGGTACGAACCGAAAAGACCGCGCTCTATGATGACGAATGTGATCGGCAGGAGGAAGAGCGGGAGCAGCAGATCGCTGAATATTTACGCCACCTAACGCAACTGTAAGGAAAACATGGCGGATACAGTGAAGCTGCTGAAGTTTCAAATAAAGGAGACCCCAGTATCCCTGAAGGGACGTTGTCATCCAAAACAAAAAGGCGGAAAAAGAAAAGCGGTTCTTCACTTACCGTGGAAGGAACAGACACGTCCGCAGATCCTGTGGAGGAAAAGGGGGGCCGAGATGCCCTACAGCCTAGAGAAAATGCAGAATTCGTCCCGCGGATAACCGAATATCCAGAGGGCCCAAGGCAGAAGTTGTGTACCCCAAAGAAGTGTCTGTCCGGTGCCAACAGTGAGGAACCCTCAACCAGTCATCCCAGGGAAGCGGAGCCGGAACCAGTGAGTGACGATCCCTTGACCAGCCCTGAAGATGCCCTGAAAATTGCCAAGTGTGACTGTGACGATGACACGTTACCTTTGCTATCAATTAAAGGCATTTGCCCGGCAAAGTAACCCCTGAGTCATCAAATGCGTGTTTAAAGTGTCAGCTCTGTGGCGAATGCCATTTTATAAAATGTAGAAGGTGTGTGGTGCTCCAAAAAACAGCCTATTAATTTAAAAATACACTTGATTGAAGAATCCTGCAAATGTGTACTCCCCAAAGGCACTGTAGTAAGGGACCTCACAATTAAGTGACCCAACATAATGTATCGGAATGGAGATTTTTCAAGTGAAATATAATAACTCACTCTTACTGGAATGCATGATGCAGATTGCACAGACTTTCTCCCCAGCAGGGGGTGTGCTTCCGATGTTTCAGTATGCTGACCAGAAAGACAAATAGGAAAAAGCAGGCGCCGGCACTACAGGAACAAAAAAACAAAACTGAAAGTGGTGGTACGTCCCACATATTGCTTACCACATCCGCAATTCAAAACATAGATTACGAATGTGGTATCGCAATTAATGAAGGACGCAGCAGGGAACGCAATACATGCACCTATATTTTTACCATCTAGTCTGTCCATTTGTTTGGTATGTTATTTCTTGTTTTTAGTAGGAATACTCATAGTTTATTTTATGATATTTCGTTTTATTTTGTATTGTTTTTTTGTTATTTGATTAGGTTCCTGCGTTAGGAAGACATGCCTGGGACTCCGATCGGCATTTTTAATATTGTAGATGTCTTTTTGTTCATGTTGTTAATAAAGTTGACATTTTTTGTATTCCTCACGTTGCGTGCTGACGTCATCACGCGGACGCTGTTCCTGAAAGTTTCAGGAAGTGAATGCTGATGAATTGCAGCACGCTACAGAGGACTATAAAAACGGGCAGGTGAGCACTTTAAAGTCACCTTGAAAAAGAGCTTATGCTCGAAACGCGTTGGTGGGGGGCTCTGTACCCCATAATGTGGCTGTTACTCTTGCTGGAAACCATTAAATAATTCTTTTTAATGGGCACACGCTCTTTGGATGTTCTTTCATTTTTGTTTTTTTTGTTCCTGTACTGCCGGCGCCTGCTTTTTCCTATTTGTCTTTCTGGTGTTTTATAAAGGCTGCTAGCCTGTGGTTAAGGGGTTAATTGGGGAAGTACGTCTGGGACTGTGAAGAATACAGAATTGCAACACTGCCTTAATCACAGACTCAAGTGGCTACATGACTTGTGGTTAAATAATTGTTCCGAGATTACAACAAATGTTTGATGTGGTTAGTGTCAATTTAGGTCAATTGTATCATTACTCTGGCTGTGGGAAAATGCAGTTTGAAGCCCACAGATCAGAAGCTTATCCAATAAACGGTATAACTTTCGTTGGGAATGTACTAGTGTTCTGATTTGTTGTATGCAAACGATTAGGAGGGAGTAAATAAGGCACCTGGCCCCGATGGCATACATCCAAGAGTTCTCAAGGAGTTAAGCGCAGTAATAGCCAAACCATTATATTTAATATTCAAGGACTCCATTTCCACAGGCTTAGTACCACAAGATTGGCGTAAAGCAGATGTGGTGCCTATATTTAAAAAGGGAGCTACAGTAGATCACAACCAGGAAATTACAGACCTGTAAGCCTGACTTCAATAGTAGGGAAACTACTTGAAGGTTTAATACGGGATAATATTCAGGAATACCTAATGGAAAACAAAATTATTAGTAATAGTCAGCATGGATTTATGAAGGATAGATCTTGCCAAACTAACCTTATTTGTTTCTTTGAGGAGGTAAGTAGGAATTTAGACACGGGTAATGCAGTTGATGTGGTCTACTTAGATTTTGCAAAGGCTTTTGATACGGTTTCACACAAGAGGTTGGTGTACAAAATAAAGGAAATTGGATTCAGTAATAATATATGCACCTGGATTGAAAACTGGTTAAAGGACAGACAACAGAGGGTTGTCATAAATGGAACTTTTTCAGGTTGGGCTAAAGTCGTGAGTGGAGTAACCTCAGGGATCGGTACTGGGACCCCTTCTTTTTAACTTGTTTATTAATGACCTTGAGGTTGGGATCGAGAGCAAAGTCTCCATCTTTGCTGATGATACTAAATTGTGTAAGGTAATAGAATCAGAGCAGGAGGTAATTTCTCTTCAGAAGGACTTGGAGAGACTGGAAACGTGGGCAGGTAAATGGCAAATGAGGTTTAATACAGATAAATGTAAGGTTATGCATTTGGGATGCAAGAATAAAAAGGCGACTTACAAATTAAATGGAGATATATTGGGGGAATCCTTGATGGAGAAGGATTTAGGAGTGCTTGTAGACAGCAGGCTTAGCAATAGTGCCCAATGTCATGCAGTAGCTGCAAAGGCAAACAAGATCTTATCTTGCATCAAACGGCAATGGATGGAAGGGAAGTAAACATAATTATGCCCCTTTACAAAGCATTAGTAAGACCACACCTTGAATATGGAGTACAATTTTGGGCACCAATCCTAAGAAAAGACATTATGGAACTAGAGAGAGTGCAGAGAAGGGTCACCAAATTAATAAAGGGGATGGACAATCTAACTTATGAGGAGAGGCTAGCTAAATTAGATTTATTTACATTAGAAAAGAGGCGTCTAAGAGGGGATATAATAACTATATACAAATATATTCGGGGACAGTACAAGGAGCTTTCAAAAGAACTATTCATCCCACGGGCAGTACTAAGGACTCGGGGGTATCCCTTAAGGTTGGAGGAAAGGAAATTTCACCAGCAACAAAGGAAAGGGTTCTTTACAGTAAGGGCAGTTACAATGTGGGATTCATTACCCATGGAGACTGTGATGGCAGATACAATAGATTTGTTCAAAAAAAGGTTGGACATCTTTTTAGATGGGAAAGGTATACAGGGATATACCAAATAAGTATACATGGGAAGGATGTTGAACCAGGGATTAATCTGATTGCCAATTCTTGGAGTCAGGAAGGAATTAATTTTTCCCCTTAATGGGGTTTTTTGTTTGCCTTCCTCTGGATCAATAAGTATAGATATAGGATAAAGTATCTGTTGTCTACATTTAGCATAGGTTGAACTTGATGGACGGAAGTCTTTTTTCTACCTCATCTACTATGTAACTATGTAACTATGTAACATGTAGACTGATTTTATTAATGGTACCATGTGTGTAAATGCATAAACAGGCCTGGCCCCTGTGTAGGTACCGTTACAGTTATGTGAGGTGGGAGGGATTTACATGACAGTCAGGGGACCGCAGATACATTAAAAGATTCTGCTGTAAAATCAAGAAGGGGGTGGGGGTGAAGAGGAGTTTTATCACCATCACAGATTTGATCCCCGCTCAGGATTTCGTTAGATCTAAGGACTGGAAACTAATTCTGCAAGGGCAGAACGAAATTCTTTTATTTGGCTGAAATATAGGGGTGGCAAGTTGCGCCCCTAGCCAAAAGCCTGCCCTGTTGCCTGAACACTAAGTCCAGAAACCTGTTATTTCATTGGCATGTGTGTTGATTTGTGATATTTTGGTAATTCAAGCTGTGTGTGTTCTTTATGTGAATAAACCCAATTTATTTTAGTTCATGTTTTTATTCAATCAAAGGATCCAGATGGTAAAAGGTGTTAAAAAGGTTGGTCTCTCGTGACAGTGACTGATCTGCTCCGGGTACAATTGAAACTGGAGAGGGAAGATAATGCTGAGTTACAGAAGACTGTTCTCGCAATGTACTCTGAATCCGGGACCGACATGGAGGATCTAAGGACAGATCTAGATACAGCAAACGCTACTATTACCGCCATGGATGGAAAACAGAGCAAATCTGATAGACTGAGGAAAGCAGAAATATGAGGAGGCACTGAAAGAGATTACAGTCTTTCAGCAAGAGGTTCGCAAGTGCCATAGAGAGGTGGATATATCCCAGAAAGATGTTCATACTCTCCGCATAGCACTCGATGCCTCACACCAAGAGATCAGCTGTTGCCGCACAGAACTGGAAGTCTCTTCACCGTCTCGCTGAGGAGCTGGACATCTCACAAAAAACTATCCTCTGTCTTAATATGAATCTCAAAGTCTCTCAGAAGGAGCTTCAGACCCTCAACCTACAGATGGAAGTCTCACACCAGGAGACCGGGTGTCTCAAAGCAGAAGTGCGTAAATGGAAGGACGGATACAAGGAGGCCCTGAATATTACAGACTGCAAAAAGAGACAATTTAAGACTGAAAGAAGAAAATTCGGAGTTGACAAACCACGTCAATGAAAGAATGAAAAGCTCACGAGCTTGAAAAAATAAATAGACTTTTGGACGATGAGAAGTTTGAAGCAGAGCACCGACTGCAGAACCAACAGCAAGGTCTGCGTACGCACCTCGAGAAGCCCGAGGAGAAGCAGCGAACTCTGCAGGAAGAAAATCTGCAGCTGCTAAGGAAATACAACTGCAAGGTCTGCGTACGCACCTCGAGAAGGCCGAGGAGAGGCAGCGAACTCTGCAGGAAGATAATCTGCAGCTGCTAAGGAAATACAACTGCAAGGTCTGCGTACGCACCTCGAGAAGGCCGAGGAGAGGCAGCGAACTCTGCAGGAAGATAATCTGCAGCTGCTAAGGAAATACAACTGCAAGGTCTGCGTACGCACCTCGAGAAGGCCGAGGAGAGGCAGCGAACTCTGCAGGAAGACAATCTGCAGCTGCTAAGGAAATACAACTGCAAGGTCTGCGTACGCACCTCGAGAAGGCCGAGGAGAGGCAGCGAACTCTGCAGGAAGACAATCTGCAGCTGCTAAGGAAATACAACTGCAAGGTCTGCGTACGCACCTCGAGAAGGCCGAGGAGAGGCAGCGAACTCTGCAGGAAGATAATCTGCAGCTGCTAAGGAAATACAACTGCAAGGTCTGCGTACGCACCTCGAGAAGGCCGAGGAGAGGCAGCGAACCCTGCAGGAAGACAATCTGCAGCTGCTAAGGAAATACAACTGCAAGGTCTGCGTACGCACCCCGAGAAGGCCGAGGAGAGGCAGCGAACTCTGCAGGAAGACAATCTGCAGCTGCTAAGGAAATACAACTGCAAGGTCTGCGTACGCACCCCGAGAAGGCCGAGGAGAGGCAGCGAACTCTGCAGGAAGACAATCTGCAGCTGCTAAGGAAATACAACTGCAAGGTCTGCGTACGCACCCCGAGAAGGCCGAGGAGAGGCAGCGAACTCTGCAGGAAGACAATCTGCAGCTGCTAAGGAAATACAACTGCTGCAGGAACGTCTGATTACCCAGTGCGTCCTCGCAAAGCAGCAGGATAAACTGAAGGCTACCCTGAGCATCACCAAAGCATCGCTGGAGGCTAAGCTTAGAGGCCAGGTGACTCGGTACAAGAGGGGGCGCAAAAAGGTCCAGAAACTGAGACGAGTATCTGCGGCCCAAGCGAAGAAGCTCACAGGGCTCCACAAGAAGGTCCAGAAGCTGCTAAAATGGCTGATGAATTTGTGACCAGTCAAGCTATGACACACACACACACACACACACACAGTGACACACAGAGGCAGTGCAATGCGCTGCACACACAGTGACACACAGAGGCAGTGCAATGCGCTGCACACACTGACACACAGAGGCAGTGCAATGTGCTGCACCCACTGACACACAGAGGCAGTGCAATGCGCTGCACACACACTGACACACAGAGGCAGTGCAATGCGCTGCACACACTGACACACAGAGGCAGTGCAATGCGCTGCACACACTGACACACAGAGGCAGTGCAATGCGCTGCACACACTGACACACAGAGGCAGTGCAATGCGCTGCACACACTGACACACAGAGGCAGTGCAATGCGCTGCACACACTGACACACAGAGGCAGTGCAATGCGCTGCACACACTGACACACAGAGGCAGTGCAATGCGCTGCACACACTGACACACAGAGGCAGTGCAATGCGCTGCACACACTGACACACAGAGGCAGTGCAATGCGCTGCACACACAGTGACACACAGAGGCAGTGCAATGCGCTGCACACACTGACACACAGAGGCAGTGCAATGCGCTGCACACACACTGACACACAGAGGCAGTGCAATGCGCTGCACACACAGTGACACACAGAGGCAGTGCAATGCGCTGCACACACTGACACACAGAGGCAGTGCAATGCGCTGCACACACACTGACACACAGAGGCAGTGCAATGCGCTGCACACACTGACACACAGAGGCAGTGCAATGCGCTGCACACACAGTGACACACAGAGGCAGTGCAATGCGCTGCACACACAGTGACACACAGAGGCAGTGCAATGCGCTGCACACACAGTGACACACAGAGGCAGTGCAATGCGCTGCACACACTGACACACAGAGGCAGTGCAATGTGCTGCACACACAGTGACACACAGAGGGAGTGCAATGCGCTGCACACACTGACACACAGAGGCAGTGCAATGCGCTGCACACACTGACACACAGAGGCAGTGCAATGTGCTGCACACACTGACACACAGAGGCAGTGCAATGCGCTGCACACACAGTGACACACAGAGGCAGTGCAATGCGCTGCACACACAGTGACACACAGAGGCAGTGCAATGCGCTGCACACACAGTGACACACAGAGGCAGTGCAATGCGCTGCACACACACTGACACACAGAGGCAGTGCAATGTGCTGCACACACTGACACACAGAGGCAGTGCAATGCGCTGCACACACACTGACACACAGAGGCAGTGCAATGCACTGCACACACTGCCACACAGAGGCAGTGCAATGTGCTGCACACACTGACACACAGAGGCAGTGCAATGCGCTGCACACACACTGATACACAGAGGCAGTGCAATGCGCTGCACACACTGACACACAGAGGTAGTGCAATGCGCTGCACACACAGTGACACACAGAGGCAGTGCAATGCGCTGCACACACACTGACACACATAGGCAGTGCAATGCGCTGCACACACTGACACACAGAGGCAGTGCAATGCGCTGCACACACTGACACACAGAGGCAGTGCAATGTGCTGTACACACTGACACACAGAGGCAGTGCAATGCGCTGCACACACACTGACACACAGAGGCAGTGCAATGCACTGCACACACTGCCACACAGAGGCAGTGCAATGTGCTGCACACACTGACACACAGAGGCAGTGCAATGCGCTGCACACACACTGATACACAGAGGCAGTGCAATGCGCTGCACACACTGACACACAGAGGCAGTGCAATGCGCTGCACACACTGACACACAGAGGCAGTGCAATGCGCTGCACACACTGACACACAGAGGCAGTGCAATGCGCTGCACACACTGACACACAGAGGCAGTGCAATGCGCTGCACACACAGTGACACACAGAGGCAGTGCTATGTGCTGCACACACTGACACACAGAGGCAGTGCAATGTGCTGCACACACTGACACACAGAGGCAGTGCAATGCGCTGCACACACACTGACACACAGAGGCAGTGCAATGTGCTGCACACACTGACACACAGAGGCAGTGCAATGCGCTGCACACACAGTGACACACAGAGGCAGTGCAATGCGCTGCACACACTGACACACAGAGGCAGTGCAATGCGCTGCACACACTGACACACAGAGGCAGTGCAATGTGCTGCACACACTGACACACAGAGGCAGTGCAATGCGCTGCACACACAGTGACACACAGAGGCAGTGCAATGCGCTGCACACACAGTGACACACAGAGGCAGTGCAATGCGCTGCACACACAGTGACACACAGAGGCAGTGCAATGCGCTGCACACACACTGACACACAGAGGCAGTGCAATGTGCTGCACACACTGACACACAGAGGCAGTGCAATGCGCTGCACACACACTGACACACAGAGGCAGTGCAATGCACTGCACACACTGCCACACAGAGGCAGTGCAATGTGCTGCACACACTGACACACAGAGGCAGTGCAATGCGCTGCACACACACTGATACACAGAGGCAGTGCAATGCGCTGCACACACTGACACACAGAGGCAGTGCAATGCGCTGCACACACAGTGACACACAGAGGCAGTGCAATGCGCTGCACACACTGACACACAGAGGCAGTGCAATGCGCTGCACACACTGACACACAGAGGCAGTGCAATGTGCTGCACACACTGACACACAGAGGCAGTGCAATGCGCTGCACACACAGTGACACACAGAGGCAGTGCAATGCGCTGCACACACAGTGACACACAGAGGCAGTGCAATGCGCTGCACACACAGTGACACACAGAGGCAGTGCAATGCGCTGCACACACACTGACACACAGAGGCAGTGCAATGTGCTGCACACACTGACACACAGAGGCAGTGCAATGCGCTGCACACACACTGACACACAGAGGCAGTGCAATGCACTGCACACACTGCCACACAGAGGCAGTGCAATGTGCTGCACACACTGACACACAGAGGCAGTGCAATGCGCTGCACACACACTGATACACAGAGGCAGTGCAATGCGCTGCACACACTGACACACAGAGGCAGTGCAATGCGCTGCACACACTGACACACAGAGGCAGTGCAATGCGCTGCACACACTGACACACAGAGGCAGTGCAATGCGCTGCACACACTGACACACAGAGGCAGTGCAATGCGCTGCACACACAGTGACACACAGAGGCAGTGCAATGTGCTGCACACACTGACACACAGAGGCAGTGCAATGTGCTGCACACACTGACACACAGAGGCAGTGCAATGCGCTGCACACACACTGACACACAGAGGCAGTGCAATGCACTGCACACACTGCCACACAGAGGCAGTGCAATGTGCTGCACACACTGACACACAGAGGCAGTGCAATGCGCTGCACACACTGACACACAGAGGCAGTGCAATGCACTGCACACACTGCCACACAGATGCAGTGCAATGCGCTGCACACACACTGATACACAGAGGCAGTGCAATGCGCTGCACACACAGTGACACACAGAGGCAGTGCAATGCGCTGCACACACAGTGACACACAGAGGGAGTGCAATGCGCTGCACACACACAGTGACACACAGAGGCAGTGCAATGCGCTGCACACACAGAGGCAGTGCAATGCGCTGCACCACACTGATACACAGAGGCAGTGCAATGCGCTGCACACACACTGACACACAGAGGCAGTGCAATGCGCTGCACACACAGTGACACACAGAGGCAGTGCAATGCGCTGCACACACTAACACACAGAGGCAGTGCAATGTGCTGCACACACTGACACACAGAGGCAGTGCAATGCGCTGCACACACTGTGACACACAGAGGCAGTGCAATGCGCTGCACACACACTGACACACAGAGGCAGTGCAATGCGCTGCACACACTGACACACAGAGGCAGTGCAATGCGCTGCACACACACTGCCACACAGAGGCAGTGCAATGCACTGCACACACTGCCACACAGAGGCAGTGCAATGTGCTGCACACACTGACACACAGAGGCAGTGCAATGCGCTGCACACACACTGATACACAGAGGCAGTGCAATGCGCTGCACACACTGACACACAGAGGCAGTGCAATGCGCTGCACACACTGACACACAGAGGCAGTGCAATGCGCTGCACACACTGACACACAGAGGCAGTGCAATGCGCTGCACACACTGACACACAGAGGCAGTGCAATGCGCTGCACACACAGTGACACACAGAGGCAGTGCAATGTGCTGCACACACTGACACACAGAGGCAGTGCAATGTGCTGCACACACTGACACACAGAGGCAGTGCAATGCGCTGCACACACTGACACACAGAGGCAGTGCAATGCACTGCACACACTGACACACAGAGGCAGTGCAATGCGCTGCACACACAGTGACACACAGAGGCAGTGCAATGTGCTGCACACACTGACACACAGAGGCAGTGCAATGTGCTGCACACACTGTGACACACAGAGGCAGTGCAATGCGCTGCACACACTGTGACACACAGAGGCAGTGCAATGCGCTGTACACACAGTGACACACAGAGGCAGTGCAATGCGCTGCACACACACTGACACACAGAGGCAGTGCAATGTGCTGCACACACTGACACACAGAGGCAGTGCAATGCGCTGCACACACACTGACACACAGAGGCAGTGCAATGCACTGCACACACTGCCACACAGAGGCAGTGCAATGTGCTGCACACACTGACACACAGAGGCAGTGCAATGCGCTGCACACAGAGTGACACACAGAGGCAGTGCAATGCGCTGCACACACTGACACACAGAGGCAGTGCAATGCACTGCACACACTGCCACACAGAGGCAGTGCAATGTGCTGCACACACTGACACACAGAGGCAGTGCAATGCGCTGCACACACTGACACACAGAGGCAGTGCAATGCGCTGCACACACAGTGACACACAGAGGCAGTGCAATGCGCTGCACACACTGACACACAGAGGCAGTGCAATGCGCTGCACACACTGACACACAGAGGCAGTGCAATGTGCTGCACACACTGACACACAGAGGCAGTGCAATGCGCTGCACACACAGTGACACACAGAGGCAGTGCAATGCGCTGCACACACAGTGACACACAGAGGCAGTGCAATGCGCTGCACACACAGTGACACACAGAGGCAGTGCAATGCGCTGCACACACACTGACACACAGAGGCAGTGCAATGTGCTGCACACACTGACACACAGAGGCAGTGCAATGCGCTGCACACACACTGCCACACAGAGGCAGTGCAATGCACTGCACACACTGCCACACAGAGGCAGTGCAATGTGCTGCACACACTGACACACAGAGGCAGTGCAATGCGCTGCACACACACTGATACACAGAGGCAGTGCAATGCACTGCACACACTGACACACAGAGGCAGTGCAATGCGCTGCACACACAGTGACACACAGAGGCAGTGCAATGCGCTGCACACACTGACACACAGAGGCAGTGCAATGCGCTGCACACACTGACACACAGAGGCAGTGCAATGTGCTGCACACACTGACACACAGAGGCAGTGCAATGCGCTGCACACACAGTGACACACAGAGGCAGTGCAATGCGCTGCACACACAGTGACACACAGCGGCAGTGCAATGCGCTGCACACACAGTGACACACAGAGGCAGTGCAATGCGCTGCACACACACTGACACACAGAGGCAGTGCAATGTGCTGCACACACTGACACACAGAGGCAGTGCAATGCGCTGCACACACACTGACACACAGAGGCAGTGCAATGCACTGCACACACTGCCACACAGAGGCAGTGCAATGTGCTGCACACACTGACACACAGAGGCAGTGCAATGCGCTGCACACACACTGATACACAGAGGCAGTGCAATGCGCTGCACACACTGACACACAGAGGCAGTGCAATGCGCTGCACACACTGACACACAGAGGCAGTGCAATGCGCTGCACACACTGACACACAGAGGCAGTGCAATGCGCTGCACACACTGACACACAGAGGCAGTGCAATGCGCTGCACACACAGTGACACACAGAGGCAGTGCAATGTGCTGCACACACTGACACACAGAGGCAGTGCAATGTGCTGCACACACTGACACACAGAGGCAGTGCAATGCGCTGCACACACACTGACACACAGAGGCAGTGCAATGCACTGCACACACTGCCACACAGAGGCAGTGCAATGTGCTGCACACACTGACACACAGAGGCAGTGCAATGCGCTGCACACACTGACACACAGAGGCAGTGCAATGCACTGCACACACTGCCACACAGATGCAGTGCAATGCGCTGCACACACACTGATACACAGAGGCAGTGCAATGCGCTGCACACACAGTGACACACAGAGGCAGTGCAATGCGCTGCACACACAGTGACACACAGAGGGAGTGCAATGCGCTGCACACACACAGTGACACACAGAGGCAGTGCAATGCGCTGCACACACAGAGGCAGTGCAATGCGCTGCACCACACTGATACACAGAGGCAGTGCAATGCGCTGCACACACACTGACACACAGAGGCAGTGCAATGCGCTGCACACACAGTGACACACAGAGGCAGTGCAATGCGCTGCACACACTGACACACAGAGGCAGTGCAATGTGCTGCACACACTGACACACAGAGGCAGTGCAATGCGCTGCACACACTGTGACACACAGAGGCAGTGCAATGCGCTGCACACACACTGACACACAGAGGCAGTGCAATGCGCTGCACACACTGACACACAGAGGCAGTGCAATGCGCTGCACACACACTGCCACACAGAGGCAGTGCAATGCACTGCACACACTGCCACACAGAGGCAGTGCAATGTGCTGCACACACTGACACACAGAGGCAGTGCAATGCGCTGCACACACACTGATACACAGAGGCAGTGCAATGCGCTGCACACACTGACACACAGAGGCAGTGCAATGCGCTGCACACACTGACACACAGAGGCAGTGCAATGCGCTGCACACACTGACACACAGAGGCAGTGCAATGCGCTGCACACACTGACACACAGAGGCAGTGCAATGCGCTGCACACACAGTGACACACAGAGGCAGTGCAATGTGCTGCACACACTGACACACAGAGGCAGTGCAATGTGCTGCACACACTGACACACAGAGGCAGTGCAATGCGCTGCACACACACTGACACACAGAGGCAGTGCAATGCACTGCACACACTGACACACAGAGGCAGTGCAATGCGCTGCACACACAGTGACACACAGAGGCAGTGCAATGTGCTGCACACACTGACACACAGAGGCAGTGCAATGTGCTGCACACACTGTGACACACAGAGGCAGTGCAATGCGCTGCACACACTGTGACACACAGAGGCAGTGCAATGCGCTGCACACACAGTGACACACAGAGGCAGTGCAATGCGCTGCACACACACTGACACACAGAGGCAGTGCAATGTGCTGCACACACTGACACACAGAGGCAGTGCAATGCGCTGCACACACACTGACACACAGAGGCAGTGCAATGCACTGCACACACTGCCACATAGAGGCAGTGCAATGTGCTGCACACACTGACACACAGAGGCAGTGCAATGCGCTGCACACACACTGATACACAGAGGCAGTGCAATGCGCTGCACACACTGACACACAGAGGCAGTGCAATGCGCTGCACACACTGACACACAGAGGCAGTGCAATGCGCTGCACACACTGACACACAGAGGCAGTGCAATGCGCTGCACACACTGACACACAGAGGCAGTGCAATGCGCTGCACACACAGTGACACACAGAGGCAGTGCAATGTGCTGCACACACTGACACACAGAGGCAGTGCAATGTGCTGCACACACTGACACACAGAGGCAGTGCAATGCGCTGCACACACACTGACACACAGAGGCAGTGCAATGCACTGCACACACTGCCACACAGAGGCAGTGCAATGTGCTGCACACACTGACACACAGAGGCAGTGCAATGCGCTGCACACACTGACACACAGAGGCAGTGCAATGCACTGCACACACTGCCACACAGATGCAGTGCAATGCGCTGCACACACACTGATACACAGAGGCAGTGCAATGCGCTGCACACAAAGTGACACACAGAGGCAGTGCAATGCGCTGCACACACAGTGACACACAGAGGGAGTGCAATGCGCTGCACACACACAGTGACACACAGAGGCAGTGCAATGCGCTGCACACACAGAGGCAGTGCAATGCGCTGCACCACACTGATACACAGAGGCAGTGCAATGCGCTGCACACACACTGACACACAGAGGCAGTGCAATGCGCTGCACACACAGTGACACACAGAGGCAGTGCAATGCGCTGCACACACTGACACACAGAGGCAGTGCAATGTGCTGCACACACTGACACACAGAGGCAGTGCAATGCGCTGCACACACTGTGACACACAGAGGCAGTGCAATGCGCTGCACACACACTGACACACAGAGGCAGTGCAATGTGCTGCACACACTGACACACAGAGGCAGTGCAATGCGCTGCACACACACTGACACACAGAGGCAGTGCAATGCACTGCACACACTGCCACACAGAGGCAGTGCAATGTGCTGCACACACTGACACACAGAGGCAGTGCAATGCGCTGCACACACACTGATACACAGAGGCAGTGCAATGCGCTGCACACACTGACACACAGAGGCAGTGCAATGCGCTGCACACACTGACACACAGAGGCAGTGCAATGCGCTGCACACACTGACACACAGAGGCAGTGCAATGCGCTGCACACACTGACACACAGAGGCAGTGCAATGCGCTGCACACACAGTGACACACAGAGGCAGTGCAATGTGCTGCACACACTGACACACAGAGGCAGTGCAATGTGCTGCACACACTGACACACAGAGGCAGTGCAATGCGCTGCACACACACTGACACACAGAGGCAGTGCAATGCACTGCACACACTGCCACACAGAGGCAGTGCAATGTGCTGCACACACTGACACACAGAGGCAGTGCAATGCGCTGCACACACTGACACACAGAGGCAGTGCAATGCACTGCACACACTGCCACACAGATGCAGTGCAATGCGCTGCACACACACTGATACACAGAGGCAGTGCAATGCGCTGCACACACACTGACACACAGAGGCAGTGCAATGCGCTGCACACACAGTGACACACAGAGGGAGTGCAATGCGCTGCACACACACAGTGACACACAGAGGCAGTGCAATGCGCTGCACACACAGAGGCAGTGCAATGCGCTGCACCACACTGATACACAGAGGCAGTGCAATGCGCTGCACACACACTGACACACAGAGGCAGTGCAATGCGCTGCACACACAGTGACACACAGAGGCAGTGCAATGCGCTGCACACACTGACACACAGAGGCAGTGCAATGTGCTGCACACACTGACACACAGAGGCAGTGCAATGCGCTGCACTCACACTGACACACAGAGGCAGTGCAATGCGCTGCACACACACTGACACACAGAGGCAGTGCAATGCGCTGCACACATGGACACACAGAGGCAGTGCAATGCGCTGCACACACAGTGACACACAGAGGCAGTGCAATGCGCTGCACACACTGACACACAGAGGCAGTGCAATGCGCTGCACACACTGACACACAGAGGCAGTGCAATGCGCTGCACACACTGACACACAGAGGCAGTGCAATGCGCTGCACACACTGACACACAGAGGCAGTGCAATGCGCTGCACACACACTGACACACAGAGGAGGTGCAATGCGCTGCACACACACTGACACACAGAGGCAGTGCAATGCGCTGCACACACACTGACACACAGAGGCAGTGCAATGCGCTGCACACACTGGCACACAGAGGCAGTGCAATACGCTGCACACACACTGACACACAGAGGCAGTGCAATGCGCTGCACACACGGACACATAGAGGCAGTGCAATGCGCTGCACACACAGTGACACACAGAGGCAGTGCAATGCGCTGCACACACTGGCACACAGAGGCAGTGCAATGCGCTGCACACACGGACACACACAGGCAGTGCAATGTGCTGCACACACAGTGACACACAGAGGCAGTGCAATGCGCTGCACACACTGTGACATACACAGGCAGTGCAATGCGCTGCACACACTGACACACAGAGGCAGTGCAATGCACTGCACACACTGTGACACACAGAGGCAGTGCAATGTGCTGCACACACTGACACACAGAGGCAGTGCAATGCGCTGCACACACTGACACACAGAGGCAGTGCAATGCGCTGCACACACTGACACACAGAGGCAGTGCAATGCGCTGCACACACGGACACACACAGGCAGTGCAATGCGCTGCACACACAGTGACACACAGAGGCAGTGCAATGCGCTGCACACACTGTGACACACACAGACAGTGCAATGCGCTGCACACACTGTGACACACAGAGGCAGTGCAATGCGCTGCGCACACACAGTGACACACAGAGGCAGTGCAATGCGCTGCACACACAGTGACACACAGAGGCAGTGCAATGCGCTGCACACACTGACACACACAGGCAGTGCAATGCGCTGCACACACAGTGACACACAGAGGGAGTGCAATGCGCTGCACACACTGACACACAGAGGCAGTGCAATGCGCTGCACACACAGTTGCACACAGAGGCAGTGCAATGCGCTGCACACACTGTGACACACACAGGCAGTGCAATGCGCTGCGCACACACAGTGACACACAGAGGCAGTGCAATGCGCTGCACACACTGACACACAGAGGCAGTGCAATGCGCTGCACACACAGTGACACACAGAGGGAGTGCAATGCGCTGCACACACTGACACACAGAGGCAGTGCAATGCGCTGCACACACAGTTGCACACAGAGGCAGTGCAATGCGCTGCACACACTGTGACACACACAGGCAGTGCAATGCGCTGCGCACACACAGTGACACACAGAGGCAGTGCAATGCGCTGCACACACTGACACACAGAGGCAGTGCAATGCGCTGCACACACTGACACACAGAGGCAGTGCAATGCGCTGCACACACAGTTGCACACAGAGGCAGTGCAATGCGCTGCACACACTGTGACACACAGAGGCTGTGCAATGCGCTGCACACACACTGACACACAGAGGCAGTGCAATGCGCTGCACACACTGTGACACACACAGGCAGTGCAATGCGCTGCGCACACACAGTGACACACAGAGGCAGTGCAATGTGCTGCACACACTGACACACAGAGGCAGTGCAATGCGCTGCACACACTGACACACAGAGGCAGTGCAATGCGCTGCACACACTGACACACAGAGGCAGTGCAATGCGCTGCACACACACTGACACACAGAGGCAGTGCAATGCGCAATGCGCTGCACACACTGACACACACAGGCAGTGCAATGCGCTGCACACACAGTGACACACAGAGGCAGTGCAATGCGCTGCACACACTGTGACACACAGAGGCAGTGCAATGCGCTGCACACACTGACACACAGAGGCAGTGCAATGCGCTGCACACACTGTGACACACACAGGCAGTGCAATGCGCTGCACACACTGACACACAGAGGCAGTGCAATGCGCTGCACACACTGACACATTCCTCGCCCTGACAGAGCCAGAATAACGGAGAAACGCGTTGCTCTTTGGTTTGTCCCGAAGAGGCTTCCGTAGATATCCATCCAACTTGCGTTTCAGCTCTGACGCCGGACGCGGAAGCTGGGATTCCCTGACACGCAAGCGCCGGCTGTGCTGTGTGTAACGCGGAAGCTGGGATTCCCTGACACGCAAGCGCCGGCTGTGCTGTGTGTAACGCGGAAGCTGGGATTCCCTGACACGCAGGCGCCGGCTGTGCTGTGTGTAACGCGGTAGCTGGGATTCCCTGACACGCAAGCGCCGGCTGTGCTGTGTGTAACGCGGTAGCTGGGATTCCCTGACACGCAAGCGCCGGCTGTGCTGTGTGTAAGTGTGGAGATTTGTGTAATAAATACTTTTTATTTGACCTAAATCTGTTCTGCAGTAACCCTGTGTGCATATATATACACTCCCCTCCCCCTGTGTGTATATATATATATATATATACTCCCCTCCCCCTGTGTGCATATATATATATACACTCCCCTCCCCCTGTGTGCATATATATATACTCCCCTCCCCCTGTGTGCATATATATATACTCCCCTCCCCCTGTGTGCATATATATACACTCCCCTCCCCCTGTGTGCATATATATACTCCCCTCCCCCTGTGTGCATATATATACACTCCCCTCCCCCTGTGTGCATATATATACACTCCCCTCCCCCTGTGTGCATATATATACTCCCCTTCCCCTGTGTGCATATATGTACTCCCCTCCCCCTGTGTGCATATATATATACTCCTCTCTCCCTGTGTGCATATATATACACTCCCCTCCCCCTGTGTGCATATATATATACTCCCCTCCCCCTGTGTGCATATATATATACTCCTCTTCCCCTGTGTGCATATATATACTCCCCTCCCCTGTGTGCATATATATACTCCCCTCCCCCTGTGTGCATATATATACTCCCCTCCCCCTGTGTGCATATATATACTCCCCTTCCCCTGTGTGCATATATATACTCC
>NC_134493.1:22963975-22981475 GCF_040206685.1 Ascaphus truei | reverse complement strand
TTACCTTTGAGTATGGCAACCCTCAGATCGTTCATCTTATGGCCAGAGTCAGAGAAATGTTCGCCAACAGGACTGTCTCTTGTTCCGCGTGTGATGCTGTGGCGATGCAGGTTCATTCTCTTGTTTAGCCCCTGTCCTGTCTCACCTATGTAGTAGCAGCCCCCTGGGCATTTCATGCACATGATGAGGTACACGACATTGCTGGAGGAACAGGTGAACCTTCCTCTGATTTTGTATTCCCGATTCTTGTGTGGTATTTGTATTGTGTCCGCTGTGTAGAGCATTGCGCAGGTTTTGCATCTTGGGTCCTGGCATGGTTTTGTCCCGCATTCAGTTGTACTGCTGAATACTTTACTCCTCACCATAATATTCTTGAGATTATGGGGTTGTCTGTATGATAATAAGGGTGCTTCAGGGAAGACCTGTTGCAGTCTTGTATCTTCCTGGAGGATGGGTTGTAGTTTCCTGGCGATCTTGCGTAGGGCTCCTAGGTGTGGGTTATATGTGACCACCAAAGGAACCCTGTCGCTTGTCTCCTTCTGTTTGTATTCAAGGAGATCACTTCTTGGTATTCTGGTGGCTTTGTGAATTTGCTGGTCTACAATTCTGTGGTTATATCCACGGTTTATAAAGTCTGATCTCAAGGCTTTAATCCGCTGGTCTCTGTCTGCTGTGTTGGAGCATATCCGGTTGTATCGTATGGCTTGACTGTAGATGGTTGCATGTAATCAAACCTGCGGACAAGGGAGGAGCAGTGGTCATAATGAACACCACAGACTACTGCAGGAAGCACACAGGCAACTCTCTGATTCAAAGTACTACACCCAACTGCAGGAGGATCCAACTAAAAATACATGCGAGAACTCAACAGGATCATTAAAACACTACCGATCCACACAAGAGAACAAATTCTGGACCTGATACCAGCTAACCCAAAACCTGGCACATTCTACATGCTCCCTAAAATTCACAAAGAGGGTAACCCTGGGCGCCCTATTATCTCTGGATCTGGCACACTTACCGAGAACATTTCTGGCTGGTGGAGGGCATTCTAAAACCACTTGTCAGGAACACACCCAGCTATATCCAGGATACCACCGACCTGCTAAACAAACTGAATGCCATTGGCCCCTCCCTACAGGAACACTACTAGCAACTATGGATGTAGAGTCACTTTATACAAACATCCCCCACGAGGATGGGATTTCAGCCTGCAGATACTTTCTGGGATCGCAAGGAGCCACTCACAGAGACAGTGACTAAATGCATTGAATTTATTCTGACCCATAACTACTTCACATTTGGAAATGACACATACCTCCAGACAACCGGGACCGCTATGGGTACTCGGATGGCGCCACAGTATGCCAATCTGTTCTGCGCAAAACTGGAAAGTGACTTTCTGTCCACCTGTCACTTGAAACCCTTACATACCTTCGCTACATCGATGACATCCTCCTGATTTGGACCTCTGGCGAACAGGACCTCCTACAGTTCTATGACAACTTCAATACTTTCCACCCGACCATCAACCTCAAACTCACCCATTCCCCGGATGAAGTACATTTTCTAGACACCACCATTACTATAAAGAACAACCAACTACAGACTTCTGTATACCGCAAACCTACAGACAGAGCCAGCTATTTGAGGGACAACAGCTTCCACCCGACACACACCAAACATGCAACCATCTACAGTCAAGCCATACGATACAACCGGATATGCTCCGACACAGCAGACAGAGACCAGCGGATTAAAGCCTTGAGATCAGACTTTATAAACCGTGGATATAACCACAGAATTGTAGACCAGCAAATTCACAAAGCCACCAGAATACCAAGAAGTGATCTCCTTGAATACAAACAGAAGGAGACAAGCGACAGGGTTCCTTTGGTGGTCACATATAACCCACACCTAGGAGACCTACGCAAGATCGCCAGGAAACTACAACCCATCCTCCAGGAAGATACAAGACTGCAACAGGTCTTCCCTGAAGCACCCTTATTATCATACAGACAACCCCATAATCTCAAGAATATTATGGTGAGGAGTAAAGTATTCAGCAGTACAACTGAATGCGGGACAAAACCATGCCAGGACCCAAGATGCAAAACCTGCGCAATGCTCTACACAGCGGACACAATACAAATGCCACACAAGAATCGGGAATACAAAATCAGAGGAGGGTTCACCTGTTCCTCCAGCAATGTCGTGTACCTCATCATGTGCATGAAATGCCCAGGGGGCTGCTACTACATAGGTGAGACAGGACAGGGGCTAAACAAGAGAATGAACATGCATCGCCACAGCATCACACGCGGAACAAGAGACAGTCCTGTTGGCGAACATTTCTCTGACTCTGGCCATAAGATGAACGATCTGAGGGTTGCCATACTCAAAGGTAATCTTAAAACCCCGAAAGAGAGACGGTTGCATGAATACAAATTTATGCAACTGTTCGGGACACTTAGCAGTGGCCTAAACAGAGATCGAAATTTTATGAGTCATTACTGACACTAGCGAACTCTCTTCCAATGAGCGCTAAAGGCCATGTCTGTACATACTGTGCTATATGTATGCACACACAGCTGTCTCTCACACATACTAATACTCCTTATTTTTCCATCCATATACACCAATAGGGACCACATAGTATCCACACACACTTTAAGTTGTGCTACAAACTCTCACATTTCCACACCCACCCACACCATTTATATCCCTCTCACTCCACACACACCTTGTGTAGAGCACTGTTTATACTGTGGGCTCTCCATTCATTTTTATTCACACTGATACACATACACACTCTTTCTTCACTTGCTTTCAGTTACCCTTTGACACCTCTAGCCATAAAACACATCCACACCGGGGGAAGGAGAAGCACAGATAACATTCCAAGAGACACTGTTTTTAAGTTATCCTTGCTTCATTCATTGTAACATCGCCGGAAGAAGAGATCAGTGTATCTCGAAAGCTCGCACAAATAAAAGCATTTCGTTAGCCACAGAACGGTATCATCTATTTATTTTTTGATTATTGAAGCTCGGCTAACACGGTACTGATACCTCTACATGAAAATATGGAAGATACCACATTGTACCGCACCCAAATGAAGCTAAAGGATTTACTGAAAAAACAGGCACAACTAGACAGCGATATCATCTTCCTCAGCAAATGCAAGAAGGAGCATCTGATCCCGAAAGGACTCGTCCTCAAAAATCCACTTGCTACCACATACAACACAAAATTCTCCCAACAACTGTGCACCAGGAACTCAGAAAGATTAAGGAACCATCTCATCAGCATCTGTTACAGCAACAGGAGAAAGACAAAGGTGACAATAGACAGCATCCTGGAGACAGGAGAAATTCACACAGACACATGGAAAGGACTCTAAACATTCCATGAAAAACTCCTGAAGGGTCTAATTAGCAATAAGGAAAAGAAACTGCACAGACTGAGGCTAAGAATGAGATACTCTGCAGCAGCCAGCACAACAACTAATAATACAAACATTGACAGTCACCAAGAACAGGACTGCACTGTTAACCTCTCAGATTACACACCTAATCAAGCAGAGTCCTTAGTATTATCAAAGGGTCTCACATTCTGCCCTACCAAGCCTATGGACAAGATTGAGCTGTGCAGTGACCTAGAAGAATACTTCAGAAGGCTGCGTCTTAAGGAGTTCTTCCATGACAGACACAACCAAGATTATGCCAACACTGCAGAAGGAGAGCCGCTGCACATGAGCAGGGAGAAGCAAAAATCAAACTGGATCCCACAAACTGGGCGCAACCCCACATTGGACCGGTACATTGAAAGCTTCAGACACAGCGCCAAAACCACCATCCTGGACAAAGTAAGGAAACAAACATATAATCTGACACTGATGGAGAGGAGAGCCATAGAATTGCTAAAGGCCAACCACAACATAACAATCAAACCTGCGGACAAGGGAGGAGCAGTGGTCATAATGAACACCACAGACTACCTGCGGGAAGCACACAGGCAACTCTCTGATTCAAAGTACTACACCCAACTGCAGGAGGATCCAACTAAAAAATACATGCGAGAACTCAACAGGATCATTAAAACACTCCCGATCCACACAAGAGAACAAATTCTGGACCTGATACCAGCTAACCCAAAACCTGGCACATTCTACATGCTCCCTAAAATTCACAAAGAGGGTAACCCTGGGCGCCCTATTATCTCTGGATCTGGCACACTTACCGAGAATATTTCTGGCTGGGTGGAGGGCATTCTAAAACCACTTGTCAGGAACACACCCAGCTATATCCAGGATACCACCGACCTGCTAAACAAACTGAATGCCATTGGCCCCCTCCCTACAGGAACACTACTAGCAACTATGGATGTAGAGTCACTTTATACAAACATCCCCCACGAGGGTGGGATTTCAGCCTGCAGATACTTTCTGGGATCTCAGGAGCCACTCACAGAGACAGTGACTAAATGCATTGAATTTATTCTGACCCATAACTACTTCACATTTGGAAATGACACATACCTCCAGACAACCGGGACCGCTATGGGTACTCGGATGGCGCCACAGTATGCCAATCTGTTCTGCGCAAAACTGGAAAGTGACTTTCTGTCCACCTGTCACTTGAAACCCCTTACATACCTTCGCTACATCGATGACATCCTCCTGATTTGGACCTCTGGCGAACAGGACCTCCTACAGTTCTATGACAACTTCAATACTTTCCACCCGACCATCAACCTCAAACTCACCCATTCCCCGGATGAAGTACATTTTCTAGACACCACCATTACTATAAAGAACAACCAACTACAGACTTCTGTATACCGCAAACCTACAGACAGAGCCAGCTATTTGAGGGACAACAGCTTCCACCCGACACACACCAAACATGCAACCATCTACAGTCAAGCCATACGATACAATCGGATATGCTCCGACACAGCAGACAGAGACCAGCGGATTAAAGCCTTGAGATCAGACTTTATAAACCGTGGATATAACCACAGAATTGTAGACCAGCAAATTCACAAAGCCACCAGAATACCAAGAAGTGATCTCCTTGAATACAAACAGAAGGAGACAAGCGACAGGGTTCCTTTGGTGGTCACATATAACCCACACCTAGGAGACCTACGCAAGATCGCCAGGAAACTACAACCCATCCTCCAGGAAGATACAAGACTGCAACAGGTCTTCCCTGAAGCACCCTTATTATCATACAGACAACCCCATAATCTCAAGAATATTATGGTGAGGAGTAAAGTATTCAGCAGTACAACTGAATGCGGGACAAAACCATGCCAGGACCCAAGATGCAAAACCTGCGCAATGCTCTACACAGCGGACACAATACAAATACCACACAAGAATCGGGAATACAAAATCAGAGGAGGGTTCACCTGTTCCTCCAGCAATGTCGTGTACCTCATCATGTGCATGAAATGCCCAGGGGGCTGCTACTACATAGGTGAGACAGGACAGGGGCTAAACAAGAGAATGAACATGCATCGCCACAGCATCACACGCGGAACAAGAGACAGTCCTGTTGGCGAACATTTCTCTGACTCTGGCCATAAGATGAACGATCTGAGGGTTGCCATACTCAAAGGTAATCTTAAAACCCCGAAAGAGAGACGGTTGCATGAATACAAATTTATGCAACTGTTCGGGACACTTAGCAGTGGCCTAAACAGAGATCGAAATTTTATGAGTCATTACTGACACTAGCGAACTCTCTTCCCATGAGCGCTAAAGGCCATGTCTGTACATACTGTGCTATATGTATGCACACACAGCTGTCTCTCACACATACTAATACTCCTTATTTTTCCATCCATATACACCAATAGGGACCACATAGTATCCACACACACTTTTAGTTGTGCTACAAACTCTCACATTTCCACACCCACCCACACCATTTATATCTCTCTCACTCCACACACACCTTGTGTAGAGCACTGTTTATACTGTGGGCTCTCCATTCATTTTTATTCACACTGATACACATACACACTCTTTATTCACTTGCTTTCAGTTACTCTTTGACACCTCTAGCCATAAAACACATCCACACCGGGGGAAGGACAAGCACAGATAACATTCCAAGAGACACTGTTTTTAAGTTATCCTTGCTTCATTCATTGTAACATCGCCGGAAGAAGAGATCAGTGTATCTCGAAAGCTCGCACAAATAAAAGTATTTCGTTAGCCACAGAACGGTATCATCTATTTATTTTTTGATTATTGAAGCTCGGCTAACACGGTACTGATACCTCTACATGTATATATATATATATATATATATATATATATATATATCTCAGATTACACACCTAATCAAGCCTCAGTATTATCAAAGGGTCTCACATTCTGCCCTACCAAGCCTATGGACAAGATTGAGCTGTGCAGTGACCTAGAAGAATACTTCAGAAGGCTGCGTCTTAAGGAGTTCTTCCATGACAGACACAACCAAGATTATGCCAACACTGCAGAAGGAGAGCTGCTGCACATGAGCAGGGAGAAGCAAAAATCAAACTGGATCCCACAAACTGGGCGCAACCCCACATTGGACCGGTACATTGAAAGCTTCAGACACAGCGCCAAAACCACCATCCTGGACAAAGTAAGGAAACAAACATATAATCTGACACTGATGGAGAGGAGAGCCATAGAATTGGACCTGATACCAGCTAACCCAAAACCTGGCACATTCTACATGCTCCCTAAAATTCACAAAGAGGGTAACCCTGGGCGCCCTATTATCTCTGGATCTGGCACACTTACCGAGAATATTTCTGGCTGGGTGGAGGGCATTCTAAAACCTCTTGTCAGGAACACACCCAGCTATATCCAGGATACTACCGACCTGCTAAACAAACTGAATGCCATTGGCCCCCTCCCTACAGGAACACTACTAGCAACTATGGATGTAGAGTCACTTTATACAAACATCCCCCACGAGGATGGGATTTCAGCCTGCAGATATTTTCTGGGATCGCAGGAGCCACTCACAGAGACAGTGACTAAATGCATTGAATTTATTCTGACCCATAACTACTTCACATTTGGAAATGACACATACCTCCAGACAACCGGGACCGCTATGGGTACTCGGATGGCGCCACAGTATGCCAATCTGTTCTGCGCAAAACTGGAAAGTGACTTTCTGTCCACCTGTCACTTGAAACCCTTACATACCTTCGCTACATCGATGACATCCTCCTGATTTGGACCTCTGGCGAACAGGACCTCCTACAGTTCTATGACAACTTCAATACTTTCCACCCGACCATCAACCTCAAACTCACCCATTCCCCGGATGAAGTACATTTTCTAGACACCACCATTACTATAAAGAACAACCAACTACAGACTTCTGTATACCGCAAACCTACAGACAGAGCCAGCTATTTGAGGGACAACAGCTTCCACCCGACACACACCAAACATGCAACCATCTACAGTCAAGCCATACGATACAACCGGATATGCTCCGACACAGCAGACAGAGACCAGCGGATTAAAGCCTTGAGATCAGACTTTATAAACCGTGGATATAACCACAGAATTGTAGACCAGCAAATTCACAAAGCCACCAGAATACCAAGAAGTGATCTCCTTGAATACAAACAGAAGGAGACAAGCGACAGGGTTCCTTTGGTGGTCACATATAACCCACACCTACACTACCGACACACTTTATTGAAGTGTGGTCGGTACCGCAAGCCGGGAAATCTCCCGGCTTGCTAGTGGCCGCCCCTCGGCGTGCCGCGCGTCATAGACGCGCGGTCACGCGTCATCGGGAGCGTGCGCCCGCTGCACGCGTGTCCAGGGGCTCCCCGAGGGAGCCCTGGTGTCCCGCGATCGCGGGACAGCGGCAGGGGGTTCCGGGGGACCCGGCGGACCCGGCAGCGGTAGGGAGAGCGCCCCGATCGGAGGGCGCTCTTCCGCTGCTTCGGCGTGCGCCCGTCACACTCGGGCGCGCGCCAGGCTACTGCTGCGGCACAGAACGGGCAAATGCTCGAATAAACTGTGCCGCAGCAGTAGGAGACCTACGCAAGATCGCCAGGAAACTACAACCCATCCTCCAGGAAGATACAAGACTGCAACAGGTCTTCCCTGAAGCACCCTTATTATCATACAGACAACCCCATAATCTCAAGAATATTATGGTGAGGAGTAAAGTATTCAGCAGTACAACTGAATGCGGGACAAAACCATGCCAGGACCCAAGATGCAAAACCTGCGCAATGCTCTACACAGCGGACACAATACAAATACCACACAAGAATCGGGAATACAAAATCAGAGGAGGGTTCACCTGTTCCTCCAGCAATGTCGTGTACCTCATCATGTGCATGAAATGCCCAGGGGGCTGCTACTACATAGGTGAGACAGGACAGGGGCTAAACAAGAGAATGAACATGCATCGCCACAGCATCACACGCGGAACAAGAGACAGTCCTGTTGGCGAACATTTCTCTGACTCTGGCCATAAGATGAACGATCTGAGGGTTGCCATACTCAAAGGTAATCTTAAAACCCCGAAAGAGAGACGGTTGCATGAATACAAATTTATGCAACTGTTCGGGACACTTAGCAGTGGCCTAAACAGAGATCGAAATTTTATGAGTCATTACTGACACTAGCGAACTCTCTTCCCATGAGCGCTAAAGGCCATGTCTGTACATACTGTGCTATATGTATGCACACACAGCTGTCTCTCACACATACTAATACTCCTTATTTTTCCATCCATATACACCAATAGGGACCACATAGTATCCACACACACTTTTAGTTGTGCTACAAACTCTCACATTTCCACACCCACCCACACCATTTATATCCCTCTCACTCCACACACACTTTGTGTAGAGCACTGTTTATACTGTGGGCTCTCCATTCATTTTTATTCACACTGATACACATACACACTCTTTCTTCACTTGCTTTCAGTTACCCTTTGACACCTCTAGCCATAAAACACATCCACACCGGGGGAAGGAGAAGCACAGATAACATTCCAAGAGACACTGTTTTTAAGTTATCCTTGCTTCATTCATTGTAACATCGCCGGAAGAAGAGATCAGTGTATCTCGAAAGCTCGCACAAATAAAAGCATTTCGTTAGCCACAGAACGGTATCATCTATTTATTTTTTGATTATTGAAGCTCGGCTAACATGGTACTGATACCTCTACATATATATATATATATATATATATATATATATATATATATATATATATATATATATATATATATATATATATATATATATTGTCTAAATTTAGCATAGGTTGAACTTGATTGACCTATGTCTTTTTTCAACCTCATCTGCTAAGTAACTATATATATATATATATATATATATATATATATATATATATATATATATATATATATATATATATATATATATATTTATATATATATATATACTGTATATATAGCAAATGTAAATATACTGTATGCTCATTTGCATGTCTTAGGCTGGTCTGCAACCCCACCTTTCACCATTATCACCCAGCACACAGCACTTCCACTGCAGCAAGGGATTCTGGGAAATGACATGCAAATTACATGCAAATGAGCACACCTGAATTACCTATTTGGTTTATATAGGATTTGCACCCACTTTCATCTACCTGACGAAGTGCCTTGCGGTAGGGGAGGGGGTTGGTCGGCGGCAGCCCACTGCAGGGGTGGAGGGGAGTGTTGGTAAGCGGCGGCGATAGTCACTACATTGATAGTCACTACAGTCGCTATTTTCATTATGTAATACCATGGTATGCTCCGTACATATGCTTTGCTATTTATTCGTGGAAACCTAGCATACGCATTGAACGCTCGTGTTTTCTAGCAATTACCTTTATATATTTATTATTTGTAGTTGTGACGTATGTTGCGCATGTGCGCCATTGTTAATGGTTACTAAGATACGTGAGACGCCACCCGACACCACTGTTGCTCAGTGCTGATGTCGTATTTGATTAGCTAGTGTCTACAGCTGTTTAACATCATGGTTTAGCCTATCAGGGAAATGTTTGTTGGTGGGTGGTGGGTATATATGTTTGTCAGGTATCATTATGTACAGAGCACTCCTTTGAAAAAGGTCCTGTGCCAAGGACCGAAACGTCGGGTTTATGTGCCAGTTTTTCTACTGAATACACGCTTTTTGTGTACCTCCTGAGTGTGCTGTCTCCTTCTTGCCTTGTGATCTTGGGATCCTGGATTTACTCGGTAAGGAACCTATCTATATATATACTGTATATATATACACAAGAGACAAACGCTATATCACACATGCGGGAACGCTAGCTATTCATTCATATGCCTTTATTATAAAGGTAGCAGTAGCAGCAAGTCCCCATAGGGGTTTATTGCAGCCAATCCGGAGAGCCCAATGACGTCACGATTGTCTCGCGATATTACTACCAGAGACATACCTTAGGGGTGGAGGGCTTGGAGTGGAGAGACGCTCTTCACACAAACATACTTCCGGTACACGGAGAGAGCTGCAGGAGTTTCCGGTTCCAGTTTTCCCCAGACTGACATCAGAAGTAGCTGCTGGAACCTTGCTGCATTGGTTGGTGATTGAGTATTTACTCATACATGCTTATGTTCCTGATTTGTTTGTGAGTGTGCAATTTTTACTCATCCAGTTCCATATACTTTTTTGTACTATTAAGCCTGGCTGTGCTCAAAGCTGTGACCATGCAGCAATCTTAAGCCTATAGGGAACCATGTTAATAATTTTTAAGCAAAAGGTGACACTGTTTGCTCATTTGCATGTCTTTTCCCACAATCCCTTGCTGCAATGGAAGTGCTGTGAGCTGGGTGATAATGGTGAAAGGCAGGGTTGCAGACCTGTCTAAGACATGCAAATGAGTATACAGTAATATTTCCATTTGCTATATATATATATATATATCATTGATACATTCACGTCAAAGTCGTGTTGGTGAATAATTCGCATATCTCTAATCGTGACCTCATTCGAAAGATTTGCAAATCTAGTGGTGGCAATATTCCATGAGCGGAATTTTCGCTTAATGGTCTTCCATCAATTTTATTTCTAAAATTGCTTTCAAAATACCATTGCAATGTGACTAATGTCACCTGCACATGAGTGATGTGACCTTTCTAAAAAAATCTTTGGCAAACCTGGCCAAAAACTGCAATTTCCACTGTGTTCACAAACTTTTGTAAACGTTCGCACATCTCTAATCTAAGATCATGATTGATGGTCGTAATATGATGTGGCTATGGCGGCTGTTGACTGTCTAACAGTTAACATTTGCAGAAAAGCTAAATGTCTCAGGCCCTTACTTTTGATAAAAAAATTCTAGCGTCACTAGACACAGTTACAAAACACTGTTCCATAAATCATATTTAAACCACAAAACTCCTGCTCCACAATTCACTTGTGTAATACAGTGGGTTGCAGTTTCTAAAGATAAGGTTTACTTGCCTCTGCTTGCAATTGACAAAGTGAGAATATGATGTAAGGAGGGGGGAGGTCGGACATAACAGCACTGGGATCTAAGCAGCCCTTTTAAGTCAGCAACCATCTTAGGTGCCTCATATTGTCATGTCTATTTGTCTGCACGAGTGTTGGTATGGAAGTTAGTTTAAAGACACTATTTTTTATTTTTTCTGCTCCTGAAGTTTCAAATGATATTAAGCTGTTCAGCTAAGCCACAAGACCTTGAAGAGGGGAGAAAAGCGCGAACGTTATGAAAATAAAATATAGATAACCAGAACGTCTCGCATTCCGAGGGAGGTGTTCATGAAGTCCCATATGTAGAGGAAAAGTCACCAGCCCGTATAAGGAATATTAGCTGAGTCATTTCATTTCTAATATGAATCTCATAGTAATACAATCAACTCAATGTGTTCATGTTCATATTTTGTTTATCTTATATGCTTACGTAGTGACGCACAAGCAACCTCGTATAGAGGGCATGGGCTTAGTATTTTGTGTATAAATAAGGCCTGTATGCCACCATGTCGTTGGGGGAGTTTTATTTTGAAATTGCCTCCTGCGTGTGCACCGTACACTGCAATAAACTTTTTTTTATTCTGCAAAATAATCCTGAGATGACTCTTATTTATTCACGCTTTTCACACAGTGTAACTACTAGGGCCATTTGTTCCCTATGCAATTCATAGTCTTTCCTGTATAGTCCATTCCACCACTGATTAATAGACTTTTTTTGCAATGGTCAAATAACCAAAAATGTCACTTTCTCAAACCTCAGATTTTGCCAACATAATAAGACATATTTTTTTCACTATCTACTGTGAGTGTTTGTTTCACCCAGCTGCACAAACCACCTATTTATTATCTCTGCAGTACACTTAATAGACATTAAGAATAAAATAAGAAATAAAATGAAATTGCAGTAAACATTGACTTAAATGCTTGACAAATGTTGGTGAGGGGCTCAGATTGCCTCAAACATTATTATGAAAATAGAGCCATATTCAAACTTTGATAAAAATATTTCACTTCTCTATACATTTATTTGGAAATTACTTTAACAATTGCTACTATTTTGGAATTTTCATAAAAATGCTTTAAAAGTCATACATGTTACTGTATAAATAGCCATACTGTAGCCTTCATTCATAGGAATATGTACCTAAGTACTGTAACCCTTAAAATAGAGTATGAAGTAAATATTTCATAGTGTTGTCATAATACTATTAATCTGCTATGGGCTAATAAAGTAAATCACAGTTTCTGTATGATCAGACCTTTTTGAAGCAAGCCTTAATTTGGACAAATAAAAAATGTGTCTTAAATTAAAAATGTCCTGCGAATGGCCAATGTTTTTCCTTAGTTTTATTACTACAACTACAAATCCATATACGTTACTAAGTGAGATAGAATCTGTTATCATAATTAGAGAATATGCACCAGGTATAATAATCAGTGTGTAAAAAAAAAAATAACATCAGAAGTCTTACTTGTGAAGAGTGTGAGATGGAAGTTCAGTTCTCTCTATTTGGCCATAACAGCTAGTCTTTGCTTCTGGAATGATGGAATACTTTTCCAACATGGCTGATGCAGCTGTGGTGATAATTCCAAGTCCATCCCGCACTCGTGCTTCCAAGCCATAGTCCCAGTCATCATACGACACCGAAATTATCCCAGATGGGAACTCATATGGTATGATTTCCGTGTTACCTGTCACCAGGCTAGGAACTATCCAGATGTAACCATACCCCGTAAGGCCTAGGGAACGGGCCTCATCAAGAATGTAGACTGCTTCATCCTTTGAACAATAAAGGAGTATAACAGAAGATCGGATTTTCTTCAGTTGAATTTGTGTTTTTGCATCTGTAAAAGATGTATCCAGAGTAATTACATTCTTCACTTCCCAACCAACAAAACTATTGTCCACCGTGGTCTTTAGGAAACTTATGAAGTCTCGGTATCCTGGAAAAGTGCTTGTTACAATAGAAAATACATGCCAGTCATATTCCTCCATAATATTCAGCATGACAATGGCTTGCTGCTTGATGGAAGCTCCAAATTGGAAGAAAGTGGACATATCATCCTATAAAACAAAGACAAAAGTAATAGTAAATTTACAGCAGCATCTTAATGTTACATAAAATTTTAATTAAAAATATTTCCAGCATGTTATACCCATATATATTCTCAAGCCATAATCATTGTTTTTATATGATGTTGCAACATGTAAATAAATGGACTTAGATTTTTCTATGCATCTGGAATATATTTTAAGCCATTGTACAGTAATTTAGCATAATTTCTTTTGAATCTTTTGCAAACGCTGTATTTACATAATAAACATATATCGTATTCACCCTTGTATATTATTCAACAAATACATTACTTGGTGGTAATATTAAAATGTTAATGAGGGAGACAGAGACTTATCTACCTCCCAAAACACTCATCTATACAACATGTGGAGCGATACCTGTGAACACTCGAGAGATACTTATTAAATAAGCCTATTTGCATATTTAAGTTAACTTAATTATCTCTCTCTCATCAACCCATATTTCAGGGTAGATTCTTCATTAACAAAATTCAACAATTTTGCTTTAAAATGTCAAAGTCCGATTGAAATTGGAACATTTTTCTTCGACTTTGTCAACTTCGCCCAAACCTTTTTTGTTAATCTTTGAACTTCTATGAACATTCATGTGAAACATTGGCAAATCAAATCTGTGTTAAAGTTTGTACATCTCTACTCAGATTCTAGATCAGTTTTTGATTACAGTAGGTGCCTATAAAGAAATGATAGATTACATTTCTGGGAATGGTAGTCTCTATTAAATTAAATAACTAAAGTAGTAATTCAATATAGTCAAGAGGGATTTTCAGTAACTTTGGACTATATACAGTAGAATGACCATTTAAGAGCCTTATTCTATACTGTCCAAGCGCATGCCCAGGCCGTGTTTGAACAAAAATAACCCATTACAATTTTAGGCCGCATTAAGAATGGTCGCTTCAGATTACAGGTACAGATTTAGCAAAGTAATGGGTTCCTGCAGTTGGGCAAGTGGCAGTCACGCGTCTGTGGCAGCCCCAGTGCCAGATTATTAACACTAAGGGTAGCCCAACCCGGAAGCATGGAGTTCCGCAGTCTGACCATGAAAGATAATGTCTCTAGAGCCGCAGATTTTTGCTTTTTTGTTCACGGCTCCAGAGACAGTAAGTCTTGCTTGATCTGTATATAGAATTACCCCCAAAGTCTGTTGTAAGTGGCCAAAATAAAAGGCCTAGAGATGGGCATACCTGTCAAAATCCAATCTGGGGATTTTCCGCCAAAATCTGAAAGGCAGATTGGACACTAAAAGATTTGGGCAGATACTTCTAAATCAGTCATTGGATCCATTGCGCCCATTTTTTTGTGAAATATGCCTTTAAATTTATATTAAATTCACAATTTGGGGACCTATTTTAGCTGATTTTAGTAAGTTTGAAGTACTACTGTATCCCCTAAAACCTCCTTCAAATAAACTATGGAGAGACACAATGTATAAACTATGTGCTCAAAAAGGAGAAATATGCTAATTGTATATGCAAAGTAAATTTAAACAGTTCACACCCCACACTTCCCAGAAATATTTCTATAAAATCTGTTTCTGTGTCTATGTCTGTGTCTGTGTCGGTGTCGTATGTGTCTGTGTCTGTGTCTGTCTCTGTGTCTATCATCACAAATAAATTCAGATTAAAAAAATATCTGAATCCGCATGCGGCTTTTCAGGGATAAAAAAAAATCTGCCTTTCTCTTACAGATCTGCTGATGAACGGACCTTCACATTTGTGGCGGATTTGATTTTCCGAGACTTTTTTCCCCATCTCTAGATGCATCTAAGAATGTGGATGAGCAAAGACAATCTACCCAGCTATTCAAGCCTGTCAATAAGGTAATTTGGTTCACATTTTACATGGGATAACTCTTCATGAAAAAAACAATAGTCCACAAGTAGTCTCTTTACGAGTTAAAATAGATATTCTGAGATATTTCAGTTCATATTATACAGATGTAGCCAGACTTACTGTTTTCAGTGCCGCAGACCAACAAGCGGAAATCCACAGCACCAAGTTTTGCTTCCCAGGCGGATTTACACGGTGGTGTTCCCTGCTTCTGAATGGGATCCCTGCAGCATTACTCCTCCTGAGCCAGACAATCTGAAGGAGCTGCGCAGAGGTACATGGCACACAGAAGCAGTCTTCGTGAGTGTTGTCTCCCCCAGGGCAGCTCTGAAGGGAAGAAGCAATCTCTGTGTCTGTCCAATCCCTTGATGATGTAGATGACCGAATATATCCTATAGTGTTCCCCCTCATGATGTAGATAATCATATTCGGTCATCTACATCATCAAGGGGTTTGACAGAAACAGAGACTGCTTCTTCCCTTCTGAGCTGGTCTGAGAGACACAGCACTCACGGAGACTGCTTCTAAGTGCCATGTAGCTCTGCGCAGCTCCTTCAGACAGTACGGTTGTCGTGCTGATGGTCTAAAGGATTAACACTGTGAGCGTCCCATTCAGAAGCAGGGATCCCCACAGCGTTAATATTTGTTATTTTTCGGATCGGCGTGTAATAACGGCACTGCAAGCAATTGTGGCTCTGAAAACAGTTAGACGGGCAACATCTGTCTGATATGACGCTCTGAAGGTAGGTAGGCAGAGCACAGTCCGATGACATCCAAGGCTGAATATGAAAAACATAAGAAAAAATCTCAGGCAAAACTCCAAATAAGCAGATCAATATATTGCAAGCTAATGCCTAACAAAGGCATTAGCTTGCAATAAATTAATCTGCTTATTTGGAGTTTTGCCTGGGATTTTTTCTTACGTTTTTCATATTCAGCCTTGGATGTCATCGGAGTGTGCTCTGCCTACCTACCTTCATTGTGAATTACTTACCTGTGGATGCACATCATGGACACAGGGGATGCCTTCTTGGTATACAGGTAATGGGCCATATTGCCCTGTTATTCATCCTGTTTATACCTGATATCTTTCACAGTATATACTGTCTGGGTTTATACTAGTGCACCATTGGTTGCGGTTGTCAGGTGGACACCGCTAGGTGCACACCCATTCTAGTTATCTACAACTCTTATTTGTGGACGTCGCATGAGTGTCTGGACATTTATTATTACATTTATATATAAATACAAACCACATTGGACTATCTGACCACCACATCCTGCCGTTTTACTGATGTGACGCTCTGTCTGACCATAAAAAAGCCAAGTTAGTCTGGCTACATCGGTCTAACCATAAACAAGCCACCATACAGTAGCTTTATGTTCTCCAAGTGTAATCTAAATGAATTACAATGTTCTTATTATCAATAATGAGGCACACCTACTGTATCTTGTAACTGGCATCCAATTATCCGCAACAAGATAAGGGATAGAAAAGTTCTGTAAGGCTTCTTACTATATATCAACTCCTATAACTGGATTCCTATAGGATTTAGCATGTGAATAAACTACAGATGCAACATCTTTCTGCAGAACCATGAATTTAGATAACCCCTTTGGCAAATACAAACAATAACATGCGCCAGAAAAGGTGTGCAGCAACAAATTCACAGCAAATAGGCTTGTATGCCATGCTTCCATATTATTATATATACATTGTTTCATGCAAGTTGAAAAGAATGTAAGAAATAAGAAATAATGTATTATATTTATATCAGAGATGCTCACTTGACCTGGTCTTTTTCTTGGCTTTGATTTTTCGGGGATTCTTGTTTTGTCTAAAGTTTGTTGGTTTTGGATAGCGTTAGAATATGTGAATTTAATTTTATATGTATATATACAGCTCAACCCCATTATAGCATGATCCGCTTCAACGCGGATCCACTTATAACGTAGTCTGAGCATGGCTCCCGATTCTAAAAAGCATTTTTTTTGGCAAACTTCCAGGAGTTGCCATCTGTCCACCCTTTCTTGGCCTTTTTAGAT